>NC_060141.1:488818424-489118878 GCF_021461385.2 Schistocerca piceifrons
ACTGTGCTGGAATTTCAACAGTAGTCGTTTGAAGAACAACGATACATGGTTTTTGTTTATGGACTAGCCGACGGTAATGCGCACGAAGTTCGACGGTTGCATGAGGAACGGTACCCAGCAAGACACCACTCACACCCGCAAACGTTTACAGCAATTCACCGGCGACTTGGCGAAACAGGCACGTTAGCGGGATATCATGGTGATGCTGGAAGACCTTGAACAAGACGGGATACTACATTTGAAGAGACTGTCCTCGAGCGTTTCGAGGAAGCACCTATGACACGTACTCGAGCGGTTGGACACGACATGGGGGTCACTATCGGTCACTCTGGGAGGTTTTGAGGTAAGACGGCCAGCATCCATTTAGTTTCCACCCTGTCCTAGACCTAAATCCTGTGGCGGACTATGAACACAGGCTAGGGTTTTGCCGGTGGTTTCTGAGACGTGTTGCACGAGATCCCGACTTCCCCGCCATTGTGTTGTTTACTGACGAGTCCACCTTCCATCGGGATGGCCTTTACAATACTCGAAACGTTCGTTACTGGTCATGGGGAAATCCTCACGTCACGTACATCCACGGATACCACGAACGATTTGCGCTCCACATTTGGGCAGGCATTGTGGGTGGCCATCTGATTGGGCCGGTCCGTCTACCTCCTCGACTTACCGGGCTAAATTATCTTCACTTTTTGCAAGGAACTCTAGCCAGCATGCTGGAAGATGTTCCCTTGGACATACGGCTACGCATGAGCTTGCAGCATCATGGGGCGCCCGCACATAACAGTCGTGGTATGCGCGGATATTTAAATTAACTGTTCAAAGGCCGGGTAATTGGCTCCCGTGATCACCAGACCTCACGCCATCGGAGTTTTTCCTGTGGGGATTCTTCAGGGTTCTAGTTCACCCATCCGGACGCGAATCACATAGAAACGAAGAGGAATTAATGGGTCGCATTCAACATGCCACCAATGACATCAGGGCAATGCCAGGAATCTATGAAAGAATTCAGCAAAACACCGGTCGACGTTACCAAGCTTGTGTCGCGTCAGAGGGTCGCCAGTTCGAGCGCCTGCTTTAAGTAAACAATGTCCTAGCTACAAAAAAGGCCCTTTCCAGGACCGACACAATTTGTAAAAAACTTTCTGTACGCGAACTAATAGCTATTGATGGGCTTGTTCCCACTACGTCTTATGGATGTGTCGGGATGCCGGCGGATTCACCCCCAGTCCCCAGTGTGGAAGGCTGGCGCGCTACCGCCGAGCGTGCGGACCGCCTTCGATATCTCGCGAACTCCAGCAGGCAAAGCGTTCGCGGTCATACATTGTCCACAGCACTCGGTAACATGGTGATCCCGCGGCCAATCGGAGCCCGTGGCGGCAAGTTTCCGTAGTTTAAAAATCGTGCGTTGTCGACCTACACAACATTAGTAATTTTGGGTCCTATTGGCATCAGCTATCCAGGGTTAAAATTTCGCGAGACAATTTTTCTCCACCATGTATAAGAAGTTAAACTATTGAAAACCGTCGAACAAGCAGTCTTTTATGTGCGAAATGGTGAACTTAAAGAATGAGCTAGGAAGCAGTGTCACCAAGTGGCACTGGTACGAATGGCAAAAACGTCGTTATTGTTAATATTTGGTAGAAAAACAAATAAATACAGAGAAGTTGGATTGAGAAGTATCTATTTTTTATTTCTTGATGGTGACGAGTTTCGGATACTTGTGTCCATTTTCAAACCACCTATGCTGTAGGTGTGACAAATACAGGCGATAGCCCCTGTACAGAAACTGCCCCTGCAGTAATCATAGGGGTATATCGCCGCTGTTCGCTGAGGAATCCCTAGATTTAAATTGTTCTCGTATAAAGCATCCATGTCTCATAAGCCAAAACAAAAAATACATCATGGTTTTAAGCTTTCTGGTTCACTCGCACTACAATCTTCATTGTGAAAGAGCTGTTTATTTTACCGGAAGCAGTCTACACTGTTTTCAATCTTCGGTTTATTTTTGTTTCTTCCCTTCCTTTTGTTTCTTCACTGTCTGCTCTAAGTACAAAAACGCATCAACTGGTTCTATGCTGTCGTAGTTAACTGATATAATTTCCGTTTTGGCATGCAGATCGTGCTTCACTTTAGTCTTATCAAAAAATTTATGTTTAGAAGACCAAAACAAACTACAAAACGATTTAGAAAAGATATCTGTGTGTCGCGAAGAATTGGCAATTGACCCTAAATAAAAAAAGGGTGAGGTCATCCACATGAGTGCTGAAAGGAATCCGTTAAACTTCGGTTACTCGATAAATCAGTCAAATCTAAAGGCCGTAAATTCAACTACAATTACGAACAACTTAAATTTGAAGGAACACACAGAAAATGTTGTGGGGAAGGCCAACCAAAGACTGCGTTTTATTGACAGACACTTAGAAAATGTAAAATCCACTAAAAAGAAGATCTACTAAAGATGCTGCTCTTCTCCGTCCTCTTTTAGAATACTGTTGCGCAGTATGGGAACTTTACCAGATAGGATTGTCGGGGTAAATCCAAAAAAGTTCAAAGAAGGGCAGCGGGTTTTGTATTACCGCGAATCAGAGGAGAGAGTGCCACTGAAATGACTCAGGATTTGGGGTGAACAATAAAACAAAGGCGTTTTTCGTTTCAGCGGAATCTTCACACGAAATTTCAGTCACCAACTTTCTCCTCCGAATGCGAAAATATTTTGTTGACGCTGACCTACATAGGCAGAATCGATCGCCATAATAAAATAAGGGAAATCAGAGCTCGCACGGAATGATAGAGGTGTTCGCTTTTTCCGCGCGCTATACGAGATGGGAATAACAGAGAATTGTAGAGCTGGTTGGACGAACCCTCAGCCAGGCACTTAAATGTGATTTGCAGAGTATCCATGTAGATGTATATGTACTTTCAAACTGGGTGTGTTGAAATGTTCGATTTACTGGTGACTCGGATCTCAGTACATTATAATGTCCTCATCAAACCCTTAGTTGCTCAGAAATTATTCATTTACACCTACTCCGTCATCGATTTCCGAGTTTATCGGTATGAATCTTCCGCAATGGCTAATGCCAACAATTTTGTGTTATCAAATCTCCTTACTTGACATCAGCAGCAGCTTTAACTTACCATGTTGACACTTAACGGGAGCTACATCACTGACGTTTTTGTTTTTCACATAGTACAATAAGTTCAATCAGTGGCTAGTTTCTCACACACTAATAGTTCAGATTTATTATAAACTTAAGCAAAATTTTCTCAAAGTTAATTAGTTCCAGAAATAGCTATTACTCATATTGTGTCTCCCACTCTATATTGTCGATATTTTTCATTTCAGTTAAAACACCCATCTTCATTCCCAAACGTTTATGTTTCTGATCTATATTATGAGCTATACAAGCATTTAAATAAAGAACGTCTGTGGTTTGTAAATAAGCGCCTATTCTGTCACTTAAAGATTCTGAAGGAATACTCTCTATTTGAAACAAATACAAACACTTCTTTGTTCATATGCGTCCACTGAGTATTATCAAAAGAATTATCTTGGAAAATTTATGGACTTTTTAGCAAACACCATACATGGAACGCTAAAGATTTACAGAAGAGGGTAAAAGTTAAAGAAACATATTTTGTGTCAGCACTGGAAGTAATGCCTATTAGCGTTATTGAAATAGTACATGAAAGGTTTCCATGGTTGCTTTTCTGCTTAGTAAGTATCAAAAAGTTCGGAATTTTAGTACCATAAACACAATAAAGTATAATTATAAGAACATTTTCAAAATGGGTCAAAATTTAATTGATCTTCAATGAAACTCTTTATTTCGACTTTCTAGTCTAGGTATTGACTAGCTACTCTCATATCCGAAGTTGTTCATACATTTGATACAATGTAAAACAAAATCGTTTATTGCTGATAAGATTAAATATGTGTACATTGCCTCATTTGTAGTTGGAGAAACAACAAATTTTGAACATGTGGCATCTTGTCATAGTTGTGGAATGTGATAGAATAATGTAAAGATCTGCCAAAACTGCATCTATAAAACACGTAACAAGAAACGTATTTCATACCTTTTCCTCAAAAACATAAGAATAATGATAAATATTTTCAAATACATCTTAGATGAAAACAGATATACTCTGTAATATTCTCATGGCCGTAACTTCACTGTAATGTGATTCAAATTTGCTGTATCTAACAGTCACCCCTGACTTCATTATACTTGTTTACTTTTCTCTATAGCTTGTTGTTGACATTCAAAGTGGTTCACGAAATGTCAAGAGGAAGTGCCAGAATTGAACCTGGATGTGTTGCACAGCTTAGAAAATATGAAGTTGCCATGTGTAAATTGTGCAGCTCTTAATGATGTGTCATGTAAAACACAAATGCGGTATCATTTAATTCCATTTTCCTATATTTCCCTGCTCGCATGCTGTGTCAATGATTGAGTTATTAGAAAACGATTCCACTGGAAAAAATCAGAGCAAATACGAAGTACTTACGCTCTAACTCCAATGGAGTCTCCACTTCCTTTTCTGCTTCAGGCATACAACTGAGAAACAAAATATCCAGTAAATTGTGTCTTATCCAAAGTCACTGTGCAGTGAAGAGTGTATTACAACTTCATTCATTAACTTTAACGTGTCTTCCCTCTCGGTATAGGCAAGTTTTGTTGCTTCCGTCCACCAATTTCCACTCTGTTGTCAACATTACCAATGCTTTCTTCATCCTTATATCTTTCTGTGTCCTTTCCTTCCTCATCTCAAAACAATGCCATTATTTTTTCTTTCTCTTCCCCAGGTCAATAAATTCCACTCCAGATTTGTTTCCTTATGCGTTGTTGTCATACATTTCCCTCTATATGATTTCTGTAATTTGAGAAGAACTTAATGAGGATATCACCAAACAGTGTTAACACTGCTGTTTTTTAAATAATTTATACATGTTTCCTAGTCATTTATTGCTGTTTCTATTATTATTGTTATTAACAGTAATGGTGTCAGTAGTAGTAATATACATAAAATTGATACAAACTAACAATGTATTATGCACAACATAAAGTTAAATCACTGAGGATGTCTAGTTCGCTTGGACAGAGGTCTTAAAGATTCTTATCTTGAGAAGGTGAAATAACCAAGTAACTGAATGCATCCTCTGTTATATTGATTATAACTTCTAATGTATTTTCTTTCATTAGATGATAAGTAATTAATGTTATCCAAGAATGTTGATAATACTAACAAGAAGTGTACATATATATATATATATATATATATATATATATATATATATATATATATGTGTGTGTGTGTGTGTGTGTGTGTGTGTGTGTGTGAGTGTGTGTGTGTGAGTGAGTGTGTGTGTGTGTGTGTGTGTAACCAGACTATTCTGAAATCAAATGGTAATGGTAATCACTGTTATTCACATAGCAATTTCACTGGAGCTTTACACCTGGAGCAATGCCAGACAACACTCAGTTCAAAGGAAAATCTTATTTCAAATACTTCTGAAAGTTCCATGTACATATCTAACTACAGCTGTTGAAGTTCAGCTGCATATAAAAATACATTCTATGTATTTTTTGTACATTTGACTTACATTACATATTTTAATCACTGCACAATACATGTAAAACCGTATATTCTAATACTGGTTAAAAGTATATTTGTACTATCTAAACTATGGAAATAGAAGTTATTAAAAATGTTTTGTGACCTATTAGGACAATGTGCTAGAATAAGAATTGAGTAGACTTCTTTATTTTGAAACTTTCTTATCAGTTGAGCAATCTAAATGGGCTTCAGCAGCAAACAGCTTCAAACAGCCAGTAAACAAAAATGAGTGCAACAGTCATTGTGTACCTGTTTTGCCCATTTTCATTTACAGATGTGTACATTTGTTTAAAAATTTCCCTTTACAGACTTTTTTTTCTCCTTTTACCTTGGGTACACCGGTCAATGCAAATGTTATAAATAAAACACATATTGTGAATTGTTAGGGGCTAATAAGTTTTGTTAGTGGGCAGTATAAACATTTTAAATTTTTCTATGTATTTAATAAACAAAACAGCTGTGTGGGCATAGAGCATGTCTTTGTGGAGAGTTAAGTCTTCTATAAAAATTAATTTTTCTGGACAGCTGTAGAATTTGAAATCGGGATAAACTAATTTCAGCCGGAACTTACTTGTAGCCACAGAAACAGAAAATGCCATTAGCATCAATTTATAGTTCATTTACATTAAGTGCACTGAAATCAGGTCACCAGAGCCATAGGGTTTAAATAAATGAGAAGCAATGACATTAAATGGTACCACTGAAACCTGTCATAAATTCTGAATGTAATTCAACGATATTTTACTTATATTTTTCTCATCTGAATTTCACATTCTGAAGTTTGTTATGAATGTAAATTCGAAATTTTTATAAATTACATGCTCGATGAAAAAATTATCTGAGAAATACTATTAAGATATGTAAATCTTTAACCCCAATAGAAATCATTGGAAACATAATAATACACACAATGTCTTTTAATATGGTCCATAATATGCAAAACCACACACTCAGGTTTACTGTTTTGGCTTTAAAAGATGTAATCCCTTTACTAAATTCCAAGAGGTCCGCATAATGCACCACAGAGAAGTAAACTAGAATCAAATCGTACTAGGAATCGTTTTGTACATAAATAATAAAAGAATCTTAGGAAGAATCAAGGATTCTTACTAATTAAGAGGAAAATATGACATAATTTTGTCAATTATATTGCACATTTAAATGTTAAACCACAAGTAGATAATGGAACAGATTACTGTTCCTGCTAATAGAGGCTTAATCAGCCTTATAAATGTGTAAATGGAGACACATACATTATGTCACTGGGTACTAGGATGTAGGTTTGTTTATCAGGTGAACCCTAACGAGATTTTAACACTAGTAGTAGAGTTGCATGAATTTATATGTTTCATAAATTACATAGTGTATGTCATTTACACAAAGACATTAGAATCTGAAGCTCCTGAAACATTAATTTTGTCAGATATATATGTGTAATGGGACATATCAAAGGCAAGTATCATGTAAATTAGGACTGCTTATGTTGTTGCCTCTGTGGTAAATCAAACATAACAGAAATGAATTGTGAATAATGAGTCTTAAGGTACCACATGAATCACTGTCTTTCAGATGTACAACTCAGAAACACATCTGCAATGTATCTATTTCTAAAACGAAACAGGTATAATGCCAAACATTCCCTTTCACGATTTATGATATGCAGTTCTATTAGAAGAGTTACAAAAAAATGAACTGGAAGTATTATCGTATTAAGTTGGTACGTAATAAAAAGTGAGATGATATGAAATACGATATTGTTGACCAATTTTCGCATTCTGTAGTAGCATCTGGTATCCTGTACCATTATTATTCTACGTTTTGCAATCTGTTTATAAATTTCATTTCCAAATTTGTTAATTTCTACCAACAGCCTCAGTAACACTTATTTATCATACCGATTTATAAAATCATTTACATTAAGCGAACTCTTAGGTCCCAGAATGAAAAGAAATATACAAATTATTAGAGTCCTACACTTTCTGGTAAGCAAAGTGTTTGCTTTAAAGTAGGTAATTTCGAATTCACACACTGAAGCGTGGTATAAAACACTGTTTGTGTGGTCAATAGAAAGCAGAACTAGCGTGAACGGTACAAACGTCGAGGATTTAAGGAATCAAAGACTTGGTTACTGAAAAGATTTTTCAGTTGGGTAAACGTTTTTTACTTAGCTAAATTGAATTCTTACACATACAAATATTCAAATCAAAGAGACTAATTGTTCATGATATTACTTAACAAACTGAAAGACGACTGAAAATGTTCAACATTGCAAATAAGGAGAGTGAAGACCAGGTCATCTGTTCTGTTAGTATGGATCTAAATCTTATTCGAGAGATATTTGATTAATGCTTCAAGTTGCAGTGACCTGTTGTAGGTCTTAGTAACCTGTGGTCCTTAATGCTGGGTAAATACCGAACACAAGAAGCCAGAGGAATCACATGCATTTCATTTGAAGACTGAAAATATTTATTCTTCTGAATTGTAGGCAAAGAAGGTGTCCCCACTAAAATTTATATTACCGTACTGGACTTTGCAGTCAGATTTTAACCATCTCTGATCTTATAACATGGTGTTCTATGTCTCGTGCAGAGCACACAGTGCTTAGTTAGTTAGATACGGAACTTTTCCTAGGTTAATATGCATATATTTGATGAATTTAGATTTTTTCCAGGTAATGTCGTCAATTTTTGCTGTCGTTTATCTGTATATCTAAATCCTCACTACAAATTCCTCTGGTCTCCTGTTTAACGACGCAAATTGCTGATGAGTACACAATACTGCGTTTCTCTGAAGGTTTTATTCAGCTTTATTTCATTTTAAACCATTGTGTTAATTTAATGCAAGCACCAAATGACTTTACAAACACTTCTCTTCTACCTTTATGTCTTACAGAGTCATCAGATGACGTTTACTTTGTTATATTGCGCACACACACACACACACACACACACACACACACACACACACACACACAAATGTAGGACTATAGTAAAGCCTGTACAGGACGCAGGAACATTACCTATACCTTCGTTAAATGAAAAATGGTTTTACTATTGAGACACACAGCATTTCTGTAGTTAAGTGTAATTTCTTTACTTTCCACTACAGTTATTCTAACGTGTTTCTTATTTCTGAAAACTGTTAGTTTACAAGGAAACAGAACTGAATGTCTTAGAAAGAATATTTGTCTGTGGAGTGATGGAACTGTATTAGATCAGCTGGTCTGTACAGCAGTAAGAATTATTAAAAATAGAATCCATTCTCATACAAAGCGTATCTTGAAAGTTCCTCACAGATAACATGCCAGTAGTGCTGCTAGGTGCAACACAGTGTGTATTCAGAAATGTAGTTATAATGTGTAATCATAATTGATGGCTGTTAATTAAATGATGAAGACACACTTAATGCTAGTGAAATCTTGTAGTTAATGAACATCAAGTATACACTCTTAAATCATTTTCTTTAAAGTCTGACGATTTTAAATCTTTGAACATTCTACAGTGCGTTTCTAACATCTACACAACCAGTGACTAAACATATCTTGCTTTGCACAGCACAATCTGCAGTATTTCGTGTCCACAACATTGGTCTTAACAACTGTACTTGTTATTTTGTTGCACCGTGACCTTTGCCATAGAGAACTGTATGAGGATCACCAGGTATGTGGTGATGGTGGCCACACAGCTGGTTACCAGCGACCTGTCAATGGTGAAGAGTCTTGCAGCGCTGTAGCTAAGTCGGTTGTAGTGCAGCTGGCGGGCGAACTTCTGC
This sequence comes from Schistocerca piceifrons, assembly GCF_021461385.2. NCBI lineage: Eukaryota > Metazoa > Arthropoda > Insecta > Orthoptera > Acrididae > Schistocerca > Schistocerca piceifrons. The sequence goes on from NC_060141.1 coordinate 488,827,818, forward strand.
AGAGCCGTGTGGTGTTCGTAGTCCCCTTGTGGCAATACCAGCAGCAGTTTGTTGACCAGCTCCAGCATGCGGTTGGACTGCTCGGCGACCGCTTCACTGCTACACGCTATGACGACCAGCCGCGAAGCTGACATCAGCAACCAGGGAAGACAGTCCATCAAAATCATTCCTGTCGGTTGGCCGCACGAAACAACTTCTTTCTGAAGAAGGCGAGCTACAAGAATATAAGTATTCACCACAACGTTAAAAAAAGAAAACGTTACCTCTATGACAATCTGTACGCCAAATCCGGCAGTGACATATCTTGCCATGTCATGTAGGAGGCAATGCACCTTTTGTATATGCGATATGGGAACACAGCCCTTTAATTTTAACGTCATTTGTGCAAGGAATCTCATGTTAGGTGTCAACCTGTATTCTAATCGCTCCCTGAGTGATAAATGGCATGAGTCTTTAGAACGCAATTGGTGTGGAAACACTGAAATATAATTTTTTGTATTTGCTTTCAGCAATAGTGATATTATACGCTCAAGATCGCACTCTGAACGAAAACAAAATATTTCAAGCAATCGTTTATTCAAATACAGAAACCTTCGGTATAGGATGACATTAAGCGTAAAAAACTGCAGTACGACAATATTTCTCAGACCAAAGCAAAAATATATTGGAATTAATAGGTCAAACTGAAATCGGTATTCTGGTATCAATATAAATCCGCTATATATTATAAATGATACAAGTACCACTCCGAATAACATTCGTCTCACAAGCCTTGAAATTTTGAAGTATTCAGGTTCATTATTTCTGTATAGAAATATATCAACTGAAAGCAGATTCATGCACCATATATCAACGTATCTCTGCTTCAGTGTAACGCTCCGTAACATTAAGAAAATAGCCGTAACAACTCCAAGGAGAATATTGTATGTGTCGATACGTAATACAACGTCATCCATAATACCAGTCAGCTGTGACAGTCGTGTAGCTGCACCACAAGTTACTAAAATTAGAATCAGTGAAGCCATCAAAGTAGAGTAGCATTTGCATCCACTTGAAACAATGTATTTCCCCTTATTATCTTCGAAGGAAATTGGAGCAGTACCAAGTATTTTGCTGATCTTGAGAAGGCAGTGTACTGCATTGTGCTTCGTATGCATCGCATTCATCTTGTCGATTGTTCGTTGCGCGAAACGTCTTGCGCTAGGGTGAGTAAGGTGCTTATTAGAATTTTACAGGGGAGTTAATCGAGACAATACACCCGTTACTTAGCAAAATTAAGAGCGATCGATTTCGGCAGTGCGGCTTCAGAGCGTTGGGGAAATATTCTCTGTAATTTGGATTATTCTATATTCACATAACGCTCTCTATGAATATTACTTTTTTTGCGTGCGTTAATTTCTGGCTTATTTTAAGGCATATATATATGTAATTTACCTATGCCTGTTTATTGAGATGAGTATATTTTTACAGAGGCGCCTGAAGATCTAAGGACAACATTTAGTAGTGTCATTGTTCTCGCATCTTCAGTAGAAGACACTTAGACGCAACACTTCTCTATGTATGGAAATGAGGGTCATATGACACAGACACTACAGTTTTAGCCAGTTGTTTGGAATTATAAGTACTTAAATTTTAGTAGAATTCAGTTAAAACACCCCTAATTAATGAAAAACATACGACGTTTCCTATGAGGGTACAGGAAAAAGGAATAACATAAAGTTGTGGATTGAAAGTTGTAATGACGATTTGAAGGATGATGAATAACTATTACTTGCTAACATATACTTACGACATAATTATTATTTTTCGCTTAATGATGATTATCTGAGTAGGATCTTTCTACTATAGGCCAGTTCAGAGACCATCTACTTTTGTGTCTTTATTATAGATCCCCTTTCACGTCCGGGTAGTCTTGGAGTCTGAAGTTTCTGGGTTTCCACCTTGGTCATCTGTAATTTTCTTAAAATTCAACATTTCCATGGATTTTTGACACAATTGTTGTGCAGTATGCTATGCCCTGTTGAGAGGATTACATCGTCGCAGGTTCTGGTTTCGTCCACTGCCATGTGTAATTATCAAAAAATTCTGTTGTTTTCAGGAAATTGCAACACCGTTGATGTGTATCAATTCTTCGTCACATTTTAACAACTATCAACAATTACCGTCATATTTAACAGCACAGTTGGGTGGGAGGTATCCCCATGAGCATCGTTAATCACTGGAGTACCTGTGAAACGTGTTTTAATTTAATGACACACTTAATGTGCAGAACTACTACAAAATATCTACATCAGTGTAATGAGTTTTTCTGTGTATTTAGTACCTGCAACATACACGCACAAACTTAGGTATTATGGACAGCACAATGGGTGCACCACTCTACGTGCTCTTATTTATGACCCTTATGTAAATAAATCCTGTCATTCACTTTTAAAGTCGTCCTAATCCTTTCCTGGATAAAAGCGGTCCACTGTTCTCCTAATGTAGACAGCCATTGAGCCTCATCTCCTTTTATTAACCAATGGCATCACTTATGTAAACAAAATGGCCATGAGTGTTGTTATTGTATACTTATTTAATGCGTATTCCCGACTTACTGCTGGCTGGCTTGACTTCTTAAGTAATAGAACCCAGTACGTTGTCCTCGGTGGTGAGTGTTTATCGGAGGTGAGGGTATCATCTGGAGTGCCCCAGGGAAGTGTGGTAGGTCCGCTGTTTCTATCTATCTACATAAATTATCTTTTGGATAGGGTGGATAGCAATGTGCGGATGTTTGCTGATGATGCTGTGATGTACGAGAAGGTGTCGTCGTTGAGTGACTGTATGAGGATACAAGATGACTTGGACAGGATTTGTGACTGGTGTAAAGAATGGCAGCTAACTCTAAATATAGATTAATGTAAATTAATGCAAATGAATAGGAAAAAGAAGCCCATAATGTTTGAATACTCCATTAGTAGTTTAGCGCTTGACACCGTCACGTCGATTAAATATTTGGGCGTAACATTGCAGAGCGATATGAAGTGGGACAAGCATGTAATGGCAGTTGTGGGGAAGGAGGATAGTCGTCTTCGGTTCATTGGAAGAATTTTGGGAAGATGTGGTTCATCTGTAAAGGAGACCGCTTATAAAACACTAATACGACCTATTCTTGAATACTGCTTGAGCGTCTGGGATCCCTGTCAGGTCGGATTGAGGGAGGACATAGAAGCAATTCAGAGGCAGGCTGCTAGATTTGTTACTGGTAGGTTTGATCATCACGCGAGTGTTACAGAAATGCTTCAGGAACTCGAGTGGGAGTCTCTGGAGCAAAGGAGGCGTTCTTTTCGTGAATCGCCACTGAGGAAATTTAGAGAACCAGTATTTGAGGCTGACCGCAGTACAATTTTACTGCCGCCAACTTATATTTCGCGGAAAGACCACAAAGATAAGATAAGGGAGATTAGGGCACGTACAGAGGCATATAGGCAATCATTTTTCCCTCGTTCTGTTTGGGAGTGTAACAGCGAGAGAAGGTGCTAGTTGTGGAATGAGGTATCCTCCGCCACGCATCGTATGGTGGACTGCGGAGTGTGTATGTAGACGTAGATGTAGATGGAACAGCAAACATCACACTCAGAAAAAAGTGTTTTACTCTCTAGTTACAAATTTGTTGTCAGTTTTCGTTTAATAATAACAAAGATGGATGGAATAGGGAACAAAAGAGTTGTAATTTGAAGCGAGCTCAGTCTCCAAGAAGGAAATATGAAAACAGAAAAAAAAAACAAATCCTGTATTATGGACAGAGGCTACCAAAGTGATGAAAGTGTTTATCTGCAGGAAAATAGTTGCAGGAAGAATGGGTTGATCTATAACACTAAGTGAGGATAAAGTTAAAATGACTAGCACTTCGGATGATTTAAATAGTGACTGTGATGTAAATGTTGGTAATAATAATGAAAGTAGTGAAGAAGAAAAAAAAAATATAGTAGTGAAGCAAATGAATTAAGTGATGATGGGTAAGAATCAGAAGATGATGAAGAAGAGGATTGTAGGAGGGACAGTGAAGTGGTAGGTTGTGTTGTCGCTTGTGAAGGTAATGAAGAGCAGAATACAGTAAATATAGAAGTTTCATGTTAAAAATGATAGCAGAAAGATGAGAGCAATGTGTTCTAGGTCAAGAAGAGAAGAGATTATTTGGGCGCAAAGCACTTTCACTGTAGAGAACCTATTGAAAAGGAGAGAAATGGAGAACAATCAAGACAAGGGGAATATCATGACAGTTTACATTGAAATGTAAATAACACTGTCGAAATTGATAGTTCAATGAAATCTGATTAGAATGCAGAGGCTGTTGAACAGGATTTGTTGTAAGAAGAAAAGGAAGATGAGCTCCATAAAAGGGAGCAACCCATAATAATGACTAACATTTTTTTAAAGGAAAGGGTTTTGCTGGACAATGGAAGTGAAATCATAGGTTTGTTAGAAGCATTATGGGAACATACAAAGAAAATATAATAAAAATTTGCAGTTGCATGTAGCTGGAGTGAGAGTGGTTGGTGCCACAGGTTGGTTGAGTAAAGCACTAAACGGACAGTTTATCTAACATCTGAAATGTGAGATATGGCAGAGCTAGAATTTTTAGTGGTCCATAATTTATATTTAAATATAATTTTGGACTTTATGAATAAACTGAATGCAAAATTGGTTGTGAAAGTGGAATGATTAACTGTTTGTGTAATGGTGTGACTTATTGGTAGGGTTTAATGAAAAATTCATGAATGAGGACGACGAAGTAGGGTGAACGTGGCTGAACTATGAAGCAACTTGGACCACATTATGGTGGTTACCCATTAGATTATGAAACTATATTGAATGAAATGTTTATAAGATGGAATTGTTCAAGAGGATGGTAGATGAAATTCAATAGAAGAAGATCAAAAGATTGGGTTAATAATATATTAATTGAAAATGAAAAATTATTTTATGATGAAGGAAGTGTAGGATTTTCAATATCAGCTGAATGTAAAACTGTATTTTCCATTTTCTGCCAAAATTTAACTGTATATCTATGACTGAGAAGAAGTCCAGGGCAAAAGAGTTGGCTTGTAAGAAGAGTAGGGCATTATTGAAAGGAATGAGAGTGAATATAACAATCCCTTAATGACTGTGTATAAGGAAGATAGAAACATGTAGATAGTGATACACACTAGGAAACTGAATGCCGTAATATGGATGGAATGTGGTGAACCACAGAATGAGAAGGTATAATACAAGGGATGAATGGTGTTATAGTTATGACAATTCTTAAAATAACCATGACATATTCACAGTAAATGGTAAACACCCAAAAAGTTGCAGAATAAAGATTTATTGAAATCCTTGACCACGGTTTCGGTATATCTAAATATACCTTCATCAGAAGCAAAAATACCTGAACAGGAAGACATCTTCATTAGCAAAAAACTTAGCAACATAACTGAGGTAGTAGAAGAAATTTTAAGTGAGTCGCAACTGTAAGAACGTATCTCACTATTGCAGGTTGTACTCGGTTATAATTACTTTCAGTTTAATGGCAAAATGTATTAGCAACCATTCGGCTTAGCTGACATTTTTTTGAATGCTTTAGAAGGAAATTTTTTCAAAAATAATCCTGTGTTGGCTAACATGATTTCTTTCTATGCTCGTTACGTTGATGACATACTCAAAATATTTCAAAGGAGTGACCAATATCTGCAACTTACGTTTCATGTTTTAACAGTTTTCAAGAGAAAATGAATTTGACAAAAGAGGTGCAAAACAATGAGAGAGAACTCAATTTTCCGGATTTGAAGCTTAAGTTATTTGACAACACAATTAGCTTCGACATTTTTCGTACAAATACTTTTTCTGATAACATTATCCCAGCAGATTCTTGTCATCCACAAACACACAAAATTGCCTCCTTTCACTCTGCAGTTCATCGTGCCGTCAACACACCTTTATAACAGGATTGTTTAGAAAACGAAATATCTTTAGTAAAATCCATGGCTATTGACAATGGATGTTAATTCACCAAATTGTTAGGAAGAAAACAGCTGTAAAATGCTCAACCTTAGGAGATAACAGGGCGATAAAGAATGAGGGTAATAAATTTATTTTTACTCCATTTTTGGGGAACCTATCATACAAGTTATAGAGACTTCTACAGAAGAAATACGGTTACACAGTTGCCTTTTTCCGTAAATAATAGCTTAATTCAAAGAGTGATTCATACTAGTTGGGTACAGGAAGAACTTGGCACTAAATCCGGAGTTTACAAAATTACTTGTAACAACTGCCCAAACTATTACGTTGGACAGACAGGTAGACTCATTATAGTAAGATATAAAGAACACTTGCCAGGTAAAAATGGGGAAAACGTGTACAGTTCCATGTCTGTTCTACATCTATTGCTCTTGCAGCATACGCCACATAAACTGGATGACGTACAATTGTTACACGAAGTGAGTAAGGGTTACAAACTGGACCTATTAGAGGAATTAGAAATTTTCAAACGTCTATCTCAAAAAGATGGATTTACTCTCAACGAACAGGTGCAGCTTCGAAACAAATTTTTTTTGAATAGTTTCAATCCCCTTCTTGCGCTAACGTAATATAGTGTGGCTAACTAGAAGCTAGTTTTATTGTCTGTTGATGCTGTTGAGAGGCTCCTTTTCTGACTTGTTGGGTTTTTGCGTATTTTTGATGATTGTTGTTCGCAGTATTCTATGTGTCTGTGTGGTTTAAATGATTAAGTTATGCTTTTTATTTATGCTGACAGATGATTTCGATTTGCTACAACATTTTGTTCGTTTTCACTAGTATGCATCCTAGTCTTCAATTTGCGGCGCATAACACTAGTGCCGTGTTTCTATAGACGTGTTCCTTAGCGCAAGCTTCACCTGCTGGACACTAGGACACAGGAAAATTGGTGCTCATATTTTCTATTGTATGTAGGTGTTTTAAATGGTTTGATATGCTTTATTTATTAAGACAGAGGATTTGAATTAGCAGAAGCTTTAAAATTTTGACGCTCATGAGTACATATCCCTGGGTGTTAATGTGCGCGAGTGTCTAGTGCATACCCCACGTGTGCTCTCTCGGTGAAACTGTCTGCCTTAGTACTTCCATACCCTCTTCACTCTAGTTCACAGGTTAAGTAATGACAATATGCCGTGTTCGCATCGACCATCTCTGCACAGTTATGCTGTACAGATGGTGGTGATATTTTAATTTTAACTACTGACGACGCCTTTGGCACGATTTTTTTATGCATCTTCACTGCAGGATGTGATTTAAGCAAGTGACTAAAAGTTTCTATGCTTGTAATACTTTCGTAATTTTCATGGGTACTTAAAGCCATAAGTGTTTGGTTTTTCTTCTATCTCAGTTATGTTGCTAAGCTTTTTGCTAATGAAGGTGTCTTTGGCTTCTGACGAAGGTATATTTAGATATACCGAAACTGTGGTCAAGGATTTCAATAAATCTTTATTCTTCAACTGTTCGGCTTGTATCATTTACCGTGAATATTTTCAGCAGTTGCTGCTTCAGGCATGTTTAAAATTTTGAAACATGACATACTAGCAAATACCATTATCCAAGGAATCATGCAAGTATACGACATCACTGTTTGCAGGAAAAAGCTACTGTACTATGTTGTACCATTTGGACAAAATATTTCTGTTCTCCTTGAAGCACTGGGTCCTGTATTAGGGAACGAGATGAACTCACAAATTAGTGTGTATTTGGACGATATTTTGGTGGATACCAAAGTTCTGAAAGTCATTGTAGATGTTTAGAATAAGTATTGCAGGCACTGAAAAACGGTGCCATGTCTTTGAAATTCAAAGAAATTCTAAATTCGTTTGTGTGTTAAGATTTCTATGATATGTTGTAACAAAGAAAGGAATTTAAAAAATCTAGATAATGTAAGGGACATTAAGTAATTTCCGGCTGCCATGAAAACAACAGCTGAGAGTTTTCCCCTAAATGTGTGTGTAGTTTCTGAAGGAAGTTCAACACAGACTCATCACGCAATAGTTCTCTATTGAACAAATTATTACGTTAAAACAAGGGTTATGTTTGGACATCGCTATGCCCTGAGATCTCTGAAAAGTTGAAGGATGTATCGAGTGAAGATGGGATTCTTGGTCACTCTGATCAGAACCAATCCTTTTGTATGAGCATGGATAGCGCTGCATATGGCAGTGGATGTGAACTCCTCCAATTGTTAAGCTGAAGAACACAGAAACACAGTATCAACAAGTAGACAACTGAGCGAATCCCAAAAAAATTATTGCTTTTCAGAAAAAGCGACATTTATTATTATTTGGGGGTTTGAAATATGGAAAGGAAAATGTAGTTTCAGATGTCTCGTCTTCATTGCCTGTAGGTATGAAAGAGAATGTTTCTGAAGGAATTGTGAAGGAAAATTCAAAATGTTTGATATAAATGGACTATCTGTACAGAAGGAAATAAAAGTGCACAGAGAAAAAATAGATGGAAAGAGAATTGGAGAAACCAAGGGATAATAAATCGTCTAAGTACATCTGTGTATTTGAAGGGATATTGTACAGGCAAAGATAGGAACATTCAGATGAGTGGTAGTTGTGGAGGCCAGAAAAGCATGTGAAGTTACTGACTGACTGCGTAGACCTAACTTGTGGTCATCGTGGAGCTGAAAGGTATTTGGAAGAATTATTGGAGGTGATTATTTTTAATAACATGTTGCTGTAGCATGTAAGGAAATGTCACAAGTGTCAGAAAGGGAAAGTTATAAATGTGAAAAATAAAGGCTTGAAGGAATCCATTTTACATATCAAAGTATTATAATTGGTATCTATTGATTAGGCCATTGCCAAAACCTACTGGGGAATTTATATACATTTTAGTTTAATAGGTATTTTTTTCAAAATATGTGGAGTTGTATGCTATGATTTAAGAAGATCCACTGGCAGGACAGTAATACATAAAATGATTAAAGAGTACTTTGTGTAAGCAGGTAAACCTAAATATATCTTATTTGGTGATATAACTCAATTTCCTTCTAAAGTATAGAAAAAGACAATGATGGAATATGGAGTTGATTTAAGGTACATAGTAACTTATCACCCAGCCAGCAATCTGGCTAAGTGTTACATAAGGGAGTTGGACAGGTTCTGCAGGGTACATTGTAACCAGCAGCATAGTTACTGGGATTTATGTGAAGGAGTTTGAAAATATAATGAACTTTTGAAACCATGAGTGTGAAGGCTTCACTCCTAAGGAGATTATGATAGAGCAATAAGGAGAAAAGGAAAATTGTATGGCAATGTATGGAAAACAGGCAAACGAGTCAAAATATGAATGCCAGAGATACTAAGATAAGGTGGAAGAACTGGTGTTGGTAAAGACCTATGAGAAATCTAAACAGATAACACCTGAGCTCGCAAAATTCTTTCACATGTACCATGGACCATTTGAAGTAGCAGTATAAAGTAGCATACATACCCCATGCTAATGCCTATTATCTGATTTCTCCCAAATCTTAGAATAAATTCGATGTAAAAATTACTGTGAACATAAGATTGTACAAAGCGTGGCTTGACAAAGATAGTTGACCTGAATGGGAGTCACACTCTTTGGGAATCGTATGGTGGGTGAGCACAGATCTCTGAGCCATGAATTGCTACTTTCCAATTTCATTTTTCTGTGCCACATGTATCTTCCCCTGTCATATCAATTGGTTCAAAAACATGTTTTGGTATCATTGCCATCATCTTGTAAATAAATTTTTATGATGATGCAATATATAACTAATTGAACAGATGAAGTGTTGCCAGTTACAAAAGTCTTACATGCCAATTTTCTGATATGACGCAAATTTTCCTATGGAAAGCAATATTTACTTTAATTTTTTTCTGTACTCAGCATTAAAGCTTAGGCCTGTCATCAGTCTGTAAATCAACAAACTAAATAAACATGGAAGTGTTGAGTCACTTAGTGAGTAATTGATTTATAAATGGAGTTCATACAGGATTAAAAATTAGATGAAGAATATGGAAGAAGATTAATGATAATTTGCTCATAAATTACTTATGCTATAATTATGATAGATGCTTTACTAGCGAATTCTGGAAGAGACCACGATTATGAGTATACAGAAGGAGGTAACTGTTGAAGAATTATTTCAATACTGATATGTTGTACTTTAGGAATATGAATATTCCAAGGAGAAGTAACAAACATAAGTATTCATTATTTGATAATGGATTAATTTTCTTGTAATTATGTAGGAATAAGTGAAGTATGAGTGTTGGTGAGTGTGTGAAATAGTATCACTTGAATCTTTTATATTATAGAAAAATTGTATATAAATCAAAAGAGATATAATATCTAAAAGGCTACTGAATGTAGGATTAACAATTGAAAGACTAAAGAAATTACTAACAGAAGTCACAGGGAATTATAGTTCTGAAACATGTGTCAGCAAAGACTGGTAGAGGTTAGTTTCAGATGTTATAGCATATAAATTGAAACTACTAACATGCAAAAGAGCATTTTACAGCAAGGAACAATGTGACTGGTGACAGTAAAAGCGAAGGGCTCAGAGAAGCCATTGGCATGGTGCAGGATCCACTGGGAAAGGCAGGCATCAATAAGCAGTGGTGAAACCATGTTTCATATTGAGCAATTATCAGACAAAAAAAGGTTGATGTGAAGATATGGAGAATAATTTCAATTAACTCTTCAGGAGAGTGACTGTAGTACCTATTATGGTTGGTGACAAGAAATTGATAGTCCAGGAGTCTCAATGTGAGGAGTAACTGGTTGAAATAATTAACAAGCATTTTCGAATTTGGAAATTTAAAAATATAATACTGAGTGTGCTACTCATAAAGAGAGTCAGATATGAAGCAGTTTAAAATTATTACCCTCATTTATTTAGAATGAGGAGGTTGCAACAAGACTTTATTTATTTATTAAATTTGTTTATAACAATTTAATCATTTCAGATCTGAATATGAAACTAAAAATTTTATAATAGAATGATGATGATTTTAAGGGAATAGTTTGTGGTGAAAGTAACTAACAAAACTGTTGTTTCAGATGTTTAGACTAAGAGACGTTTATTCCAGTTTTCTCTATGTAATTAATAAAATTTTCTTACTTTGGTATGAATGTAATAACATGTGTATGATGTATGCTCAAATGTTTTCCTTTTTTCATGAGTTTTCAATTTTTCAACACTTTGTTACTAAATAATGTACATGAATTTAGCTCATTTGTATGGTTGTACAATTTCCATTCAGTTTAAGAATGAAAAATTTTTATGTGTTGATGACAAATATGTCATACATTTAGTACTTTCTATAATTATTTCAATGGACTATGAGACATAAATTAATTTTTAAAGCAATCTAATTTTTACCATTTTCCACGATAGATTGGAAAGCCACACGAAAAAAATCTTAATTTATAAAATTGAAATAAATTTTAAAATTCCTGAAAATCGTCACCTGAACTCCTTTTTCTTCTTCTTCCTTCTCTTTGTCATCATCATCGTCCCCAACATGAACAAGAGGGTCTTCACTACCACTAAGAGCGTTACATACGCCTCACTTCTTGAAAGTTTTAACAACAATCTCTTTTCTCCCACTAGACCACAAGTGTCTTATCCATTGAGCACTTGTTCGACTGTAGGTCGTTTTCAAGCTCCATTCGTCGTGAATTCATGTTGAATTTCATCCATCATCCTATTGTTTATTTTTCGAGACATCAGTAGGTTGCAGTTGTGAAGTAAGTCGTCCAGAAATAACACCAAGCTCTGCATTTCCCTGTATCAATTTATCTTTTACGGAATTTTTGAAATGACTACTAAACCTATCTAACACAAGAAGACAACTCTTCTTCAATAAAGCGTCTTTCCTTCTTTCTCAGCCGGCCACGGTGGCCGAGCGGTTTTAGGGCTTCAGTCCGGAACCGCGCAACTGCTATGGTCGCAGGTTCGAATCCTGCCTCGGGCATGGATATGTTTGATGTCCTTAGGTTGGTTTGGTTTAAGTAGTTCTAAGTTCTAGGGGACTGTTGACCTCAGCAGTTAAGTCCGATAGTGCTCAGAGCCATTTGAACGATTTGAATCTTCTCTCTCACACACTGATAATCCACCGAGCGAGGTGGTGCAGTGCTTAGCACACTGGACTCACATTCGGGAGGACGACGGTTCAATCCCGCGTCCGGCCATCCTGATTTAGGTTTTCCGTGATTCCCTAAATCGCTTCAGGCAAATGCCGGGATGGTTCCTCAGAATGGGCACGGCCGATTTCCTTCCCCATCCTTCCCTAATCCGAGCTTGTGCTCCGTCTCTAATGACCTCGTTGTCGACGGGACGTTAAACAGTGATCTCCTCCTCCTCCTAACTGATAATCCATAATTTCATATTAGCCTCGTCCATCCAAACCTTTTCATGTACGTGAACGACACCTGGAGGTGTACATGTCAGGATAGTACCAGGAGCTCAGGTGGACATCCAGGGTGTTTTTCCTACAGGGAAAATGAGAAACGCCAGTATTCAGGGAAAAATGGGTTTTATTCCCAAGAACTACCCCTAAGGGATACAATATTCATGGAAACCAGCTCCGTCTGTGGAGGGGAAGTTGGAGGTCCGGCTGGCCGAATGATAGCGTGTTGAGTACCAGCACTGAAATACTCGTAGGCGGGAATCACGTCAATCACAATAAGTGTGAGTGTGAGAGGCGTAATTGGCCATTGATCAACCAGATATCAAACATTTTCAGTAGAAATTGTTAGTTTATATTTACTCCTGATATCTGAAAACTACTTTTCGATAAATTGTTTTTAACAAGTAATCAGGAGATCTCGGTTTCGAATCCCGGTTCGGTACCCATTTTCGCTTGTCGCCGCTTATTCCTCTTAACGTCCCACTGTGGGTGACAGCAGTGATCCCCCTTCAATGTATATATGAAGTCATACGAAACTCTATAGCTTAACGCATTGGGAGTGCCATACCTATGAAGTAGTATGACCTATCAGACGTTATCCACGGTATTCACCATCTGGCTGGGGAACTGGTACAATCTGTGGTGGTAGCTCGCGGTATGTACAGCAGCTATATTTATACAAGATCCATAAAAGGAGCCAATGACCAGTAGAGCTACAGGCATAAACGTAACGCTTGAAATGTCCATCGTCTGGAATAATTTTGGGTGTGGCATTCAGCACTGTGCGCGGTAGCACACGGGGTGACGAAGAAGCACAGTTCGTGACAAACGTCATGCAGCTACGTTGTATTTCTATACCTTAAGGTTAGGTATGCGTTACCGAAGTGCGAAGCGTTCGATATCTTTGTTAAGCTTTACTTTCTGACGTGTAAGTGAATCCCCATGTATTACGACACTGTTAACGCCTTACACCTGTGTAGAGCTAGACGGATCATTGGAACAAGAGAAGAGCGATACCTCCGTGTAATGTGGCTGGAAGACAATGTGATAGTCTTTGTATTGTCGGCTTAGTCCCGATTAATCCGGCTAGCTCCTCATCGGCAGACGAAAGAAATACAGAATAGAGCTGACAACAACGGCAACAGGGTAAAGCGGGGGGGGGGGGGGGGGTGAAAAAAATTAACTGTATTTATTTTTCTTACACTAATTATGCATTGACAATGGTCGAGTATTTTTGTCGTAACGTCTTGTGCTTTGGTCAAAATAATTGATAATTTGGTTTCGATTTTGAGTTACATTAAATTGCTTTTGTGGAAACTGTCCGTTTAATCAGTCAATCTTTAGCGAAATTATTTGTCACTTAACTAACTATAAGACACACTGATCTTAGAACATGGACATATACGTCGAAAAATGAAATAAACTTTTCCAGGTTATTGCCTCGGCTAATTAGGTTATTTAATCAAGCATGAGATCTTTAATTATTATTGGCATTTTGCCCACACTCGCGCGAGAGAATTATTTCTTACCACTTTTAGAGTTTGCATTGTAGTCTGGCTGGTGGCTCTGGATCTCGGCTATTGAACTGAAAATAGAAATCTTAAAGCTAGGTGCTCTCCTGCAACGTATGGCGGCTGTGAAAAAAATATGTTGTTATAATTGTAGCGGGCGAGTTTTTCGCTTCCGCTAATTTTATAAGTTAAGATTGCCACGTAATGGCGTCGTTGGCTGCAACGGCCTCCGCAATTGTAGCGCTGTAAATTACTTAAAATGCAGGTTATTTCAAGGAAGCGGACGTGAGATAGGGCTCACCTCTTACAAATTAAAAGTGAATAATACATGTAACTAATATATTATCTGATTAATGGTACAGTATTGCTTACGTTCAACGGCACTCTCCAAGATGTCCGTCTACTCGCAACGAAGATTAGCGAAGAAGTGATAACGGCTAAGTTATCTGGTCCGTTCTTGTTGCGAGTGCAAGATTTTATTCTCTGCACTCGAAAATGATTCACAGAATTTTATATAATAATAATAATAATAATAATACGCATGAGAGAAAATTGTATCTCTTCTGAGCGGTTAGTGTTCACTTACAATCTAATGTTAAAATGTTTTTTTCTTTCACTGTCATTTCCAAGTTATTTGTAATATTTCACTGCGGACGGTACAACTGCAGCAGCTTGCGGTCATGAGCGCCCACTGGCAGTTCCAACAGCACAGATGAAGATGCACTGTGTCCCATTAGCAGCGCAAATAGTCGCATCGTTAGAATCGATCCAAGCTACTCGGTTTACCGCAGCAACCAACGGGTGCCGTGTCGCGCGTCAGTCAATACGTTACGCTTTTGGTTGTCCTAAGGGCGCAGTGGCGAGGCCACTAAGCGAAGTTCTTCGCAAGTCCATATGCCTTATATAGAGCTTGTGGCGTAACCGTTAGTGACAATGATTCTGAATGTATGCTAATGCAGCTAACTGCTACCACTTCTACTAATCTTTTTCTAATGTACTAATCTTTTTCTATCTACCGTTCTGCTGGGGACTGCTACTGTGCCTAAATTATTAAAGTAACATGCGGCATGGCGCGCACACTATGACTGGATTCAGCACAAAAAGTATTTGTTACGTAAAGTGCACTGTGTGCCCGTGTCCCAGTGAGAGCAAATAATTATTTACGACTTTTACGCAAGGAGGTATGTCCTGGTATTTGGGATGTTTCCCTAGTTGTTATTTTCAAATGATCGAAGTTACAACAATATGAAGTGTCTATCCTTGCTATTTCCCCATAGCTTAGTTTGAGCATCGTCTAATTGCACTGAACATTTTTATACATGACTTAGTAAAATAAAAATACATTTCAAAGTGGGGAGGCAAGCTCATAGAGAGGGGGTAGAGTGTCAGATAAAATACGTAATAAAATACACACACATGCAGGCCGAGATCCAAGATCTTACGCTAAACACAATAAACACACACATGAACTTTTTAGTAGCTACAGAAGGGGCTTTTGCGACAATTTTTCTCTCGTTATCTATGTTGTTACGTACTTCTTCTTATAAGTTAATATGTTTCACTTGAAAGTAATGAGCAATGTGCGCCTAACGGTTCTCCCTGTACCTTACGATGTGTCATGAATTCCAGTATTACTTCTACTTGTTACTACAACACGATCTGCTTAATAATGTTTGGCTCTCGCAAATGCTTTACTAATGGGTGATAATTCGTTGAGGTATCTTTACGTGTTTTGTTTCTTTGTGCCTGTACTCTTTGTTATCGTAAGTCCTAAGTGATGGCTTTTGCGGTGATTTATTCAACCTACCTGCAATATACAATGAATTGTCGCGCTGCATCGAAGATTCTCGCAGACGATGGCAGTTTATTTTCCAGCGACAAACTTACCTTGCAGTCTGGCCGGCCGGGGTGGCCGAGCGGTTCTAGGCGCTACAGTCTGGAACCGCGCGACCGCGACGGTCGCAGGTTCGAATCCTGCCTCGGGCATGGATGTGTGAGATGTCCTTCGGTTAGCTAGGTTTAAGTAGTTCTAAGTTCTAGATGACTGATGACCTCAGTAGTTAAGTCCCATAGTGCTCAGAGACATTTAAACCAACTGAACTACCACTTGAGCCATTTTTTGAAGTCTGGAAAACCCAAGTCGGCGTTGTAAATTGTGGTTTGCTTCAGTTACGTTTGGTGACGAAAGGATACAACCGGAAATACTGCTGATTTATAAACTGATTACGCATGGTCAATTTTAGATGCTCGAGTCCTCGTACTGTGATTGCAGCTCTAGTTTGAGTGAAACATTACTGAACACGTAATTCATATCACTTACATCGTATCCTGAGTAGAACTTCGTGATATTTGTATCTTACAGTGCAATTTCTGCTTAGTTTAAAATCTCTACTAGGAGTAAGTTTACTCGGGCAGGATTTGACTGCACTGGGGTATTATATTCTCTCTCATGTAGCATGGATGCTCACGAAAATGCAAATCGTAACGGGCCCTAGCTAAAATATGAATCTCCGTTAATCACTCCTGCTAGAGTGACAGACAGGACGACCAAATTTGCGAGGCAGTGTTAACTGAAATTCCTAATGGTAGTGGTATACTTGTGTTTACTCAGAACAAGTCCATTATGGTTCTGCTTCTTCGATAGCACAATGGAGTCAGGTTGCGTGAGAAACTAGAAATATTTTCCTTTATCTGCTGAAAGCAGTTAGCCGCACGGGATTAGCCGAGCGGTCGGGAGCGCAGCAGTTATGGACTGTACGGCTGGTCCCGGCAGAGGTTAGAGTCCTCCCTCGGGCGTGGGTGTGTGTGTTTGTCCTTAGGATAATTTTGGTTGAGTAGTGTGCAAGCTTAGGGACCGATGGCCTTAGCAGCTAAGTCCCATAGGATTGCACACACATTTGAACATTTGAAAGCAGTTAACATTAGCTTGCATGCTGTGATTGGTATGGTAGGTTGCGCAGAATGGTTTCTGGTAAGCTCTGAGCCGTCTGACATTGTACTCAGTTAAGCTATTAGGCAAGTGCATAATTGTTTATTTGATTATGGATTTTGTGTTCTAAGTTTACGTTTTAATAATTATTCGTTACGTAGGATGTACTGCGTGATTATGGAAGAATCATCTTCCAGTTAGAACAGAGACGCTCGTGTGGAGGTCTTAAACAGCAAGCGGGCGCGTGGCCGGACAGCTTTCGGCGCTTGCCGCTAGCAGCGGTGGGGACCCGGCGCGCGTTCGAACCTCTGCGCGCTGGCGACGATGCGGCATCGCTCGCCGTAGCGGCTAAGCTTTCCAAATTGTAACTTCGTTAATATTTTCTATCAGGCCGACGGAAAGACGTTTTCCAGGGAGTCGGTAAATGATCATAAGGTGTAGAAATCTTTAGTGACACGCTTATGATCCTGTTGATCTGACGGGAGTATGCTTATCTTTATTAGTTTCGTGTCTTATAATAAATTGTCCTATCTACTAGATAATAATCAACAATCTTGAACCTAAATGGGATTGAACTGTTGCCTCAATGAACGAAATCTGAGTGTAAAATAAGTCATGGCTTTGTTTAAAAGTATGGCTCTAACTCATGTCGTGTAAGTCTTAAGTGTCGTATAGAAGTCAGCTGTTTTAATGAACTATTTCATCTTCGTATAAATAACATTGGTTGACTTCAAAAGTAATGATGGTGGGTACCGTGTTACACTTGTATTACACTCTGGGTAGATAGACAGAGAAATTTGTGGCACAACTTGACTAGAAGAAGGGATCGGTTGGAGGGACATGTTCTGAGGCATCAAGGGATCACCAATTTAGTATTGGAGGGCAGCGTGGAGGACAAAAATGGTAGAGGGAAACCAAGAGATGAATACACAGCAGATTCAGAAGGATGTAGGTTGCAGTAGATACTGGGAGATGAAGAAGCTTGCACAGGATAGAGTAACATGGAGAGCTGCATCAAACCAGTCTCTGGACTGAAGACCATAACAACAACAGATATGCACAGCAATCTGCTCGTGGCAATGAAAATCATTGGCTGAAAACATCTGGTAATACTTGTTAAGAGATAAAACTGCACTATGCATGAATCATTATAGGAAGAGAGAAAACTTGTGTATTGGTAACAACTGGCATTTCTAAATGCGAGCCGGCCGGTGTGGCCGAGCGGTTCTAAGCGCCCCTGTCGAATCCTGCCTCGGGCATGGATGTTTGTGTTGTCCTTAGGTTAGCTAGGTTTAAGTAGTTCTAAGTTCTAGGGGACTGATGACCACAGATGTTAAGTCCCATAGTGCTCAGAGCCCTTTGAACCATCTAAATGCGAGATTTTTGTTTCTCAAGCTATCCAACGGTACTAGTAACACTGAGTGAGATGGCAATTAAATCACTCGGCCTTTTCTAGGTGTTCATATTATGTAGTTTCTGATCGATTTTCGCGTGGAACCTAACTAACGTTCTTCACATGTATCTAATACTTGCATTGACTTGCGACAACATGTATTTTGAGAAATGAATTACTACGTATTAAGCACTTGCGAGACCTTCCGTTGCATTTAGCGTCTATTTCACTTATAGTGACATTATGCAAACTAACTCCGTTTCCTATATGTATAGTGGATGTCTTTTTCCTCCCTGGACCTGCAGTACTTAAAGTCAAGCAATACATTACCGTGAATTCTTAGCAACTTATTATCTTCAGCTTTTCTGTTCATGGCCAAATGTAAGAGGTAGGCAATGTCTTACTTAGGTATCTTGTGACTTTTGCATCACAAACTTACACTTTCACGTTTTTCTGTAACTGGCAGAAATTTTCCACAGCTGAAAGGACGTTTTCTAATTAATTCGCTTATCAGTTAGTTCTCAGACTTGAATCTTATCATTTTCCTTTGCTCTAGCTGCTGATGCTGAACACTACGACTTATATTTTTACATGACACAACTAGAAGGAAGAAGCATAAAAGAGCACGAGCGACCCTTGCTTTCCTTTTGTTTTGTTTTAGCGGAACAGCATGAATCTCTGTCGCACTCAGTTCTGTCTGGATAACACATCTTATCGATACAAACAAATAATTAAATGATTCAATATTTCCTGTCCTATTGTGAAATTCTTGTCACTACATCTTTCTCACTTAGTCCCGGGACCTCAGGGTGTGAGGATGCTTGTTTCTCAACGCATAGCCAGGGCGTGCTGGTAACACCGTACCTTTACCCATTGGAGCGACTTTAGGGGTAGAAGTAGGTGGCACTGACTGAGGCATCACAGCTGGCCTGTGATACAGCTTTAGCCAATCAAACTGTACTGTTGTAGTAGGATAACGTAACTGAATTTCGGCATTCGCTGGGGAGGTGATGCTCAATAGCGGGAAGGGGCCCTCGTACTGAGGAGTGAACTTCTTGGTTCGTTCCGTTTTTACCAAGGGATACCATATCAGTGGGTTTATATTGAGAGAGGGTAGTGCCTTCGTTGCTGCGTTCTAGTTGTCTTTGTGTGGCTTTAAAATTATTCCGTTTAACTTGGTTACATATGGCTTTCAGACGGTGGGATAGCCTTTTTACATTGCCTATACTGACGTCAGGAGGCAATTTGCCAATCTCAAAGGGTGAATTCATTGGTATCCCCTAGACTGCTTCATATGGGGAATATCCCGTTGTCTCGTGAATGCAACTATTGAGGCGACAAATCGTACATATCTTCCGGCTGCTGTGACCGAGTGGCTCTATGCGCTTCAGTCTGGAACCGCGCGACCGCTGCGGTCGCAGATTCGAATCCTGCCTCGGGCATGGATATGTGTGATGTCCTTAGGTTAGTAAGGTTTAAGTAGTTCTAAGTCGTAGGGGACTGATGACCTCCGATGTTAAATCCCATAGTGCTCCGAGACATTTGAACCGTTCCTACATATCTGTTCCAATGTAACTGGGTCTTCCCTTCATAACACGTTAGCATTCACGCAATAGTGTTGTGCATTCGCTCAATGTACCTGTTGGCATTAGAGTGAAAGGGCGTAGTTCCACATTTTTTGATTCGCAACATTTTTAAAACTTGTGCAAACAGTGCCGACATAAAATCTGAGCCTTGGTCGGTGGGTATTACGTCGGGACTTCTGAAAGGCAGTACCAAGTAATTGACAGAGGTGCAAGCAACAGTTTCAGTGGTCATTTCCGCAAGTGGTATCAAAATTATGTACCTTGAAAAGTAGTCAAAAATTTACAATACGTATTTATTATTCTTGGTAATTTGTGGAAATGTGCCGCATATATCCAAGGCCACAATTGGAAATGGTTTCGATTCTTCTAGTAATGTTTATAAAGCCACTTTAATCCTTTAGGGAGACGCTCTTTGTGCACAAGGCAGACAATATCGCATATGCTTCCTAGCAGCGGTTTGTCGACCACTCCACCACTAAATTGAGGCTATTCTTGCATCGGTGTCTCGTCGCCCATTATGGAAGGCTTGTAAACCTACATTACACTGTGCTATTAATCGTTGCTGCAATTCTGTACGTATTACTATTCTGTTACTCAACGGGGTCTTGCGACATAATATACCATCTTCTTTCACAAAATCATAGAGTGATGCATAACGGTGGCATTCTGCGTCTCTCTCTTGTGATTCTTTCAATTCGTCATTGAAAACACTATCTGTTTGAGCAACTCTAACCTTTCTACTGAGGCTGTTAGCATTGGTGAGCAGATGGTCAGGCTTATGCCGAACTGGGTAATCATATTGTGACAGTTCTGATGCCCATCTAGTCAAGTGACTACTGGGATCTCTTAAGCTTAACATGCATACTAAAGCAGTGTGGCCTGTAACCACAGCGAACCGACGTCCATACAAGTAACACTTAAAGTAATTTATTCTAAACATGAGGGCTAGCAGCTCCTTCTCGGAAGTACTGTAATTAACTTCTACTGCGTTCATTTGTCTGGATGTGTAACCAATTGGTCTTTCCTCACCATTACATTCCTTACTGAAAACAGCTCCAACACCGTACTCTGATGAGTCCATCAAAAGAATAAAAGGTTCTCCAAAATTTGGGTATGTTAGTGAAGATAGACTAGTCAAAATTTTATTAATTTTCCTCATTTCTGCTTCGCACTCATCTGTCCATATACATTTCTTTAGTAATTTTGTTATTTAGTAATTTAGTTATTTATTATCATTTACTAATTATTTTTTGGTAATTTTGTTATTTAGTAATTTTGTTATTTAGATATTTTTTAGTAATTTTGTTAATGATTTTGCTAGTGTAGCATATTGCCGCACAAAATGCCTGTAATAGTTGGCTACACCTAGGAAAGATTGTAACTCTTTCAAATTTCCTGGGGTTGGAAAATTATCCACTGCTGTAGTCAGCTTAGGTTCTGGCTTAGCTCCGTCTGAACTAATGATGTGCCCCAGGTTCGGAACTAGTGACTACACAAAAGAACATTTTTCTAGTTTTAAACTCAAGTGTGCACTTTGCAATCTAGACGATACATTTCTTAATTTTTCAGCAAGCTCTTCCATTGTTTTTGCAAAAATTATGTCGTCGAGATACACAATACACATAGTAGGCTTCAAATATCTCAATAAACAAGTCGGAAAATCTTTGAAAAGCGCAGGCGCATTTCCTTGTACCAAAAGACAAGCGTAAGAATTCATACAGTGAAGATGGGCCCACAAAAACAGTTTTAGGTCTTTCTTGTGGTCTAATCTGAATTTGATGATAACCAGAACTCATTTCTAGGGGTGTAGAGTATTTGCAGTTTCCTAACCTGTCTAAGGTCTCATTGATAAGTGCCAGAAGGTAAACATCCGATGTAGTAACCTCGTTAAGCGCTCTCACATCGACACATAGATGATAGACGATAGGTTTCCTCCCGTTGACTTTTTTGGCACAAAGACAATTGGACTGGTGTAGGGGATTGCAGAAAATTGAGTTGTCCCCGCAGCCAATTGCTACTGAATCGTGTCTTCAACAACAGATTGTAATTCATGAGGTAAACGATACAGCACCTTCGCTATTGGTCTAAGGTCTCCCGCGGGAATTTCCTGTTGATTGAGGTCAGTTGCTGGGAAATATCTGCTTTCCTTGAATAACCACGCATATTCCTCTAAAATTTGATACAAAAGAGTTTGCTCTGACTGTGACAAATGTGCAACATCTCTTTCAATTGACTTGTTATAGAAGGTGCTAGTGTGCAAACTTTCCTCACAGGTTCTGGTTCGAAACTTCTATTTGCGTAACATTTGCCACTGGCCAGTATTGTGCCACGCGAGATTTCTACGTCCCGTTGACCACAATGGCAACACACTCAGGTATTTGAAACGTATTCCCTTTTACTTCGCGTCTACTTAGACCACTATTAACATGGATTTTAGACTATCGAGAAAGTCGTTCTGGACGATCGGGTCGACCAGGAAGTCCAGTCTGGGTGGTACTCAGTCTTTGACTTCAATCCAAGGAACGTTTCCCGTTCCGCCGCTGTGATAGGTGCGATAGGTTTCAACGCCCATTTGCACGGTTCAGTTGGAGCTTGTGGGGTGCGCCTTCCTTCACAGGTTCCTTGCGTGTGAGTCGCACGCTCACTGTCCAGACAGTAGTCTGTATCACTGAACCGAACAATGCGCGTTCTATATAATCTAGCACAGCCCGATAGCGTGTTAGGAAATCGTTCCCCAGAATGACATCAAAATCCTGTCTGCGATTCCACTCTACTTCCATATCACAGACATACTTTTTCCCTTCAATGCGCAAGTCTGTTGTACAGGCGGCTGCAGGAATGATCACACCCTCTCCAAGTCCACTTATATTGTAGCGTGGCGGTTTTAGCACACGCTAATCATTATTATAAACAAAAAGAATATTAATCCGAGCTCCAGTACCACAAGAACTTTGACAGTCTTCTCTCTGAGCATCCCCTCTAAAACTAAATATGCCATCTCAGTTGGCTCTTCCCTTTTCATAGGGGTCATATATTTCATTGGGGGGCGTGGGTGGGTGTTAGAACCTGCCCCACGCTCGGAGGAGCACTCCTGTTTGACCGATTATTTCTTTTATTGCCTGCTCGCACGTTCCTCTTTTTGGAATTTGGTCATTTTGCGGAGAACGATTCTGTTCGTGTCTGACGGTACGGAATTTCTTGCAGCAAGAAGCCCAGCAGCGCTCGGCCGAATGTTTGCGCTTCCCGCATCTCTGACAATTCGTGTCATTAATGAACACTTGTCGCTCTTCGCTGGCGCTCGCGGAGACGGATACAAATCTTCCCGCTTCCTCGCGTAATACAACAAGTCTGACTGCCTCATGCTAGAAGGTGGGCAAAGCTGCTTTTACCTCATTCCAAGTATGTGGAATGATTCCGCGTGCGAATACATCGGTTCCTCTTGCTTCAACTTCTTCTTCCTAGGGTGTATGTGCGTCAAGATACTGCCCTAATTCTGTCTGCTTCAAAGTCTCCGCGCTTTTTCTGTCTAAGAGTGGACAGCCGATTAAGGTAATAGCTACCCCGCGCTTGTTGGAGTAGCGTTCTGCTAATCCCTTTGCCAAGAAAACAAAAAGTTGGTGCTTTCCGCAACGCGTCTACTGGTTCAACATAAATTCGCGCATCGTCCGAAAGCTTCAGCTTGGTCACATTTAAAAAACAATGGTCTGGCCATGTGCATGTACGTCCTACATGCTTGACATTTTGCAAGAATGTTACTTTTTGCCTGGATTCCCAGCAAGAGCAGGTACAAAAGCTACGGCTGGAAGCATAATGGCATTTTCAGGGGCTCTTGAAGGGCCCTGAGTGCCACGTTTTCGGCAGCTCTGGCTTCGCGTTCGCAAGTTATCGCGTTAAGCTCTTCCCGTAGCTCTCTTTTCAAGTGACAGAGTGCTTATCTGCTGTTGCAGTAAGGTAATGCGATCACGCTCGTTCAGGACATCAATTGCAGCATCGGGAGCCGATTCGGTCCTCTCCGCTGCTTGACGAGGAAGTGAATCAGCCATGGTTATAAAACTAGGACTGAGACAGAACAGATGTACACAAAATAAAGGTTTCGCTCTATTGTAGGCGACGAAAAGATCTCTTGGCGGAAGTCCGCCGGAGATGTTAACTAACAAAATGCATTGCAGCGACACTTACATCACACGGAGGTGGCGGCCGCGGCGGTGCTGTCGACGTCGGGGGCGGCGGAGGCGGCGGCGACGTCGAAGGCGGCGGCATCGGAGGCGGCTGCGAGACGTGGCTGCACCTTTCCAGCACCCAGTGGCAGCGTAGCTTGCCCCCGCGTGAGACGCGATGTAGCGGCTCTCGGCGACATAGTGCTCCTGCATTTTTAATTGGACCATCGCGGCTTAACAGGTTGTCGGGCGCTCCCGACGGCGAGTCTAGCGCAAACAGCGCAAACAGCTAAGCGGCCGACGCCATCAAAAAAATGGTTCAAATGGCTCTGAGCACTATGGGACTTATCTTCTGAGGTCATCAGTCCCCTAGAACTTTGAACTACTTAAACCTAACTAACATAAGGACATCACACACATCCATGCCCGAGGCAGGATTCGAACCTGCGACCGTAGCGGTCGCGCGGATCCAGACTGCGACGGCATCAAACCGCTAGGCAACGCTCTAGTTGCCAGCACGTAAGAGCGGTAGAAAAACATGGATCGAACGATGGGAATGGTCTACCAGTTTGTGCATGACACGGTGGTATCAGGAGCTCAGTTGGCCATCCGGGGAGTCTTCCCTACAAGGAAAATGAGAAATGCCGGAAATCCGGGAATATTGGCTTTTATTCCCAAGAATTACCACTAAGGGGTACAATGTTCATGAAAAGTGGCTACGGCCGTGAAGTGAACCGCACATGGTAAGGAAAGAGCATTTCGCCCTCAATAAGAAGGTCTGGTGGACACGTTCAGAGAGTAAGAAAGCTGACACTCTTGCGTACCTCACGTGACGGCAACCGGTCCTCTCATTGGCGGATTTGTGGCAGAAAGTAGGCGTCTGTCACTCAGCAGTACCGTGTGGCGTTCCTAGCTCAGCGTAATAGCGTGGGAGCCGGCCAAAAGTACTGAAGAGTACATGACTGCTTACGCCACTGCATGAGGTCAAAATGATGGAAGTAGAATAAAACTTTTTACCTTTATTACCCGTTACCGTGTGCAGCGGTATTTCAGAAGGTTTTGGCATTGTTTTGCGCTCGAAAATGATCATTGGATTAAGTTTAGGAGCGTCAGCACAACATGAAAGGACAACAGTGTAGTGTAGTTTTTCGCGTCCATTTGTTTTTTATAGTTACAGTTTTACCATCTTTCATGGTCATATTTCTGTTACTCTGCACGTAAAATGACATATTCGCTATTTTGCTTAGTTCCACACTGTTTTACTTTTGATTAATTTTTTTATCTTCATACTTTTGTGGCATTTCTGAAATATTTTAGTTTTGGTTCGCGTACTAAATGCATGACGCTTCGTAAACCTGTAGCGCCAACCAACTCCACCCTTAAAGTCTCCTAAGGTTGAAAGGTGGCTACACTGAGCCACAGCGCCAGAGATTGCGCCAAAGAGTTTTATTCCGCCGCCTCCACTGGCAGTGCTTGCTGAGATGTCGTAGTGAAAAGTTCTTGTCGAGAAGTCGTGGTGGAGAGTGCTTATCGAGATGTGGTAGTAGTGAGTCGGTGTTGAGATGTTGTAGTAAGGCGTGCTTGTTCCATGTTTTATGCAGTTGTTTGATGGGCTAGACAGCAGATGTTGTTCGAATGGAGATATTGTAATGATCCGAGGGCTTTTCGTCAATATATATGAAGGTAAAAAAATTCCCTATTCTTTTTATTATTTCAATGTCTTAAATAATGTGTCATTACAGGTTCAGTCAACAAAGCATCTGGCTTGTGTTCTTGTATTAGAGTGTAATTCTGGTTTTCTTGCGCAATTATAGTATTTCTATTTTTTTTAATTACTTCAGTATAAATGGTATTTAAAATTTCTTGTCTTATTGAAGAAGAACCGTGCCAGATGTGTACGTAGAATCACACTTCCACACACAGAACAATTACACTTGTGTTTTGGTTTCGTAGCTTTTATAGTTGCTGGGGACTTAATTAATTAATTGTGTTAACGGAAATTTTCCTTCATTCTTTGTTGTTATCCTATGCAGTCAGATTGCGTACTAAAACTAGTCAGGGCCAACCGTTTACGAGACTGCGTAACCGGACAGACAGCTACTAAAAAAAATTAAAAAACTATTTGCATTGCATTCATTAATATTTAATTAAGCCCCCATGCACGTGGCGACCGCTGCTTCGGATCGTCCCTTGGAATTCTTCTGACTGTAAAAATAGTAGACAGTAGTATTGTTGTAGTAATTTGTACTTTAGTAATTGTAGTCTATATTGCATGTGTAGATTTGGTAATTGTCATTCTTCTAATGGTATTTTTTCCAGAATTTAATTTTTGTAGTCTTGTATACGGGTTTGACAATTCTGTGCAGTTAGGAAGATTTCAATTGTTCGTTAATCGTGTTTGAGGGAAACATTTCGTGTGAATGGTATTGTTGGAGATAAAGAGTCATTGTGTGTAATTTTTGTATAGTGACGAGTTTTGTATGTTTTGTAAATGATTACGCGATCGATGAAAAAGGCAAAAATGATGTATAGTCAGAATGACGAAATTGTTGACATGGCGAACTCGCCAACACAGGACAACAGTATGATGAATAATGAAGTTGAAAACAATTTAATAAGTCGGGAAAATAGTCTGGAACCAATTCAAATTTTTTCACAATCAAAAAATTTTCAGAATACGAGATTAACGACAGAAGATTCTGGAACAGTATCGAACACAGATAGCTTTACAGCTATGACGAAGGAAGCTGGTTTTGTGGGAAATGTTAGGGGCGAAAAGAATTTTGAACCAGTTAATATGGACCAGTTGATGGGTGTAATATTAAATTTGGAATCTGAATTAAAAACAGTGGGATCACAGTTACGATCTGAATTTAAAACAGAGATGGGAACTTTGGCAACACGGTTAGACTCACAAATAGGAACAATTAAAACAGAGATAGGAACAATTACAACTGGTATGGGAACAATGGAAACACGGTTAGACTCACGAATAGGGACATGTTTCAAAAACATGAAAGATGAATTAAAGAAAGAAATTAGAGAAGAAGTACAACCGATTTTGAATTCTCACAATAATAGATTATTTGCAGTAGAGATTACACAAAAGGAACAGGATAGAGAACAGGAAGAAAGAGATCGCGTGATAGTACAAAAATTTTCAGAGTTAAATTTACAACGTGCACACAATAAGGAAGAAATATTTGAGAGAATCGAGGAATCCGTACCAAATGACAGAATAAATAACCTAAAACAACAATATGAACAGTTAACTACTAAATGTCTCAATACTGAAACCCGAGTCGCGACACTTACGGAAGACGTAAATAAACAGAAAGAACAAATAGGTGACTTATCGGAAAGAGTTGAGGAGATTGCAGATAAATTGACAAGTCTTAGTTTAAATGGGGACAGAGATTCAGATGATACAGCTCCATTGCCATTTGCAGAAACTGAAGAGTATCAGAACATAAATAAACATGTTGAAAATCAGGGAAAATTTAATGAACGCGTCAAAAGGGAATTTGAGGCATTACGAAAGCAAGTCAAACAAATTGAAGGCGAAATCGTAGGAAAAGACAGCAGAAGAAATTTAGAATCACAGATAGCAGAGGGGTTTGAAGAAAGTAATTTATTTCATTTACGAGAAGCAACAAGAGAGCGCCAGGCGCGCGAACTTGACAATAATCGACATTCGGACTGGGACAGACGCGGTAGGTCTTTGTCGCCACGAGGAGAAAACTTTGACTATAAACACTTCTTAACTGTTCGGAAATTTAAGATCTTTCGCAATTCTAAGAACGACATACATCCATGTTCATGGTTAGATCAATTTATGTACGCACTTCCACCAAATTGGCCACTAAGTCACAAACTGGAATTTATGTGTGGATATTTAGAGAACGAACCGGCGACGCGGATGCGCGCACTCATTAGAGATTGTAATAATCTAAATGATTTTTATCATGCATTTCTATCGGCATATTGGTCCGAAAACACGCAAGACAGAGTCAAACATAGTCTTATTATGCAGCGTAATTTTAAACAGTCTGAGTTCCGCACGCCAGCGGAATACCTTGAAGACATGATTCGAAAGAATCTGTTCCTTTCCAGCCCTTATAGCCCGACTGAATTAATTCGCATTTGTTTAACTAAGCTGCCACAATCCATAAGACAAATTGCTTTAGCCGGAAGATGTAAAGACGACATTGAGACTTTTAAGACTTTGCTACAAGAATATGAGTATGAAAACGACGACGGAACTTCTTGTAATTTTTTCAGTAACGGTAATCACAATAGATTTTCAGAGAAAAGGGATAGTGATCGGAACGGACGTTATATGGGTCATTTTGAGAATGACAGACGAAACAGACAGGACAATAGATACCAGCCTTATGACAATAACAGACGTTCTAACTGAAATTACACAGACAATTATAATAACGGTAATTCCTACCGGAATGATCGATCATAGGGAAACAGTAATCGGTATCGTCAAGACAGAAATTATTCATACAATAATAGAAATTCTTACTACAGAAATAACCAGGGTAGTAGATACAACAATAATTTCAGAAGTGACAGTCGAAATTACACAAGAAGTAGTTATGTAGACAGACAGGAAAACAGAAATTTTAATAACAGACACAACCAAGAATTTGCATCTAACAGACAGGAAGGACCTAATTGGCATCCTCCACGTAACAGAACTTCAGAGAGACAAGTGCAAATCGTAGAAATTGATCCGCGAAATGACGCGAATAATCAAAGACGTGACGCAAGCAATCGACAATGACTTGTAGCTTCGGCTTCTGGCAGCAATATAGACGGTTCAGAAAGTAATGACACTACGACTTTACACTACGTACGCCTGGAAGACATGAGAGACATTTTGCTAGACGAAAAGGAAAATAATGTAGACGCGTTTTTACATCCTGTTATTGAAGTATGTGTGGGTAAGAATAAGTTCACTGCAGTTTTCGATTCTGGGAGCCCACTGAATGTCATTAGTGAATCAGTTTTTCGTATATGTGTAAGAACTATTGCTTGTCCTGTGTTAGCTGTTTCTAAAACTACAATTCGAGAAGCGATTTCTGGAAAAAGTGTGGAAGTCAAACAACAGACCAACCTAAATTTCATTTGTCAAGGATACGAATTTTCCGCTAATTTTATTATTGTTCCATTACTCAGTACACAAATTATATGAGGTATGGAGTTTCTTAACACACATAAGGCAATTTTGAACTTTAAAGAAGGAAGTGTGAATTTGACTGTTGCCGGAATGCCGAAATGTTTGAAATTTTTCGAGTGTTTAACAAGATCTGAATCAGATACAAAATGTTTAAGGTTTCTTACTTCTGATGTTTTCGTTGAGCATTATGACGACAGTGTGTTTATTCATGACAACGACAATAGACACAGAGACGCGATGGATGATATAATTAATAGCGAAGAATTAATTAATGAAAAGGTTAAGAAAGCTGAAGCGCCAGATGACGTTGCAAGAGAAGAACTGCACCAAATTTTGACTTCACATGCTACAGTATTTAGTCATCACACAGGAACTATACAAGGCTTACAATATTTATTTAAAGTAAAAGAACACACACCATTTCGGGGGAAAACGTACGCTATTCCTTTGGCTTACAGAGACAAGGTTAAGAGTCAACTTCAATACATGTTAGATCAAGGCATTATTGAGCCAGCAGTCAGTCCTTATACCAGCCCTTTACACGTCGTTCTTAAAAAGGATGGGTCAATTCGTTTGGTTCTGGATTCCAGACAGATAAATAATATCATCATTCCTGAAACTGACCGCCCACAAAATTTACATGAACTTCTTCAACATTTCCATGGAATTAAAGTTTTATCCACGATTGATATGCGCGCAAGTTTTTGGCAAATAGAACTCCACCCTGATTGTAGAAAATACACTGCCTTTTTAGCCTTTGGTAACTGTTACCAGTTTCGGAAATTACCGTTTGGACTTACTGTATCTTCAGCAGCATTCATTCGTAGTTTAAACGAAATTTTACCTGTTTATCTTCGTGACAATATTACTTCATATGTTGACGATATTCTTATTGCTAAACATTCTTGGAGTGAGCACAACAAAATTTTGGATTCATTATTACGTATTTTTGCAAAAGTTGGCATTACAGTGAACTTGGAAAAAACTGAATTTGGTCGTTCTCAGGTGAAATTTCTCGGTCACATTATTTCTACAGAAGGTATTCTACCTGATCCAGAGAAACTAGACGCTATTCGTAATTATGCTGTTCCTACTGCAAAACGTGATGTTCGTAGTTACCTTGGTGTCTGTAATTTTCTTAGACGCTTTGTTAAATTGGACAATTTGACCACACCTCGTTTATGTGAACTATCTGGAAAGAATTCTAATTGGTGTTGGGATGAGGAAGCTCAGTCAGAATTTGAACAACTTCGTGATGCTTTAGTTGCTGCTCCACCTCTTTCACATCCGGATTTATCTAAAGATTTTTGTTTGGCGACGGACTCATCATACAAAGCCCTAGGGCCACATTTATTTCAAGAGATAGAAGAAAACGGCGTTGTAGTACAGAAGACTATTGCATTTGGAAGTCGTGTTCTCTCTAAATCAGAAAAGAATTATTCGATTACGGAACTTGAAGCTTTGGCTATTGTATGGGCTTTCACAAAATTTCGCATACTTTTGTATGGCAGACATACTAAAGTTTACACCGATCACCGAGCTCTGGAATTTCTTATGTCAACAAAATTAACACATGGAAGATTGTCACGATGGGCGCTGTACCTACAGGAATTTGATTTTAGTATTGTTTACATACAGGGATCTTCAAATATTGTTGCTGATGCTTTATCACGTGCACCTATGGGTTTGAAACAAAGTGCTGAAGAGGACTGCAAGGAAAACAATTATTGTTTGATGTATATTCAAGGTGTTGCGTTTGAGAATTTTATTTCGTCTTCGCTCCAGGAAATCGCTAAGGAGCAAAATAAGGATCCAATCTGGAAGGAGATTAAGGAGAAGTGGAGGAGAAAGGAAAGCGTAGCGATCAGACAGTATTATCTAGTTCGCAAAGATATTCTTTTTAAACGAAAATCGGTCGACAACTCTGTTTGGTTAGTTTGTATTCCTCATGAGTGGGTCAATAAATTGATTTGGTACACACATTTCAGTTATGCACACTTTGGTCCCAGAAAATGCTTTCATAAATTACGAGAAAATTGCTACTTCAATAATATGGAAAAAAGTATTCGATCTGTTCTTGCCAAATGCAAATGATCTCAAAAGGCTAAGCCGCCAACTATTTCTCACAGAGCACCGTTGTTTCCTATCATTCCAGCGAAATTAAAAGACGTGGCTGCAGTCGATTTGTTCGGTCCAGTGGTTCGTTCTACCTATGGTTTTGCGTACATTTTGGTAGCAGTGGAATTGACGTCAAAATATGTGTGTTTTACACCTTTACGCAAAGCAACAGCTCGTTCAGTATCTAACGCTTTCATCAAACATTTTCTTAAAGAAGTTGATCATGTTGATAAGGTTATATCAGATAATGGATCACAGTTTCGCTCTAAAATTTGGCTTCGTACTCTACGGCGTCGTAAGATTAAACCAATTTTCATTTCACTTTTTCACCCTCAATCTAACGCTTCAGAGAGATGGATGAAGGAAATCAATAAATTGTGTCGACTTAATTGTCATCAGAATCACAGAACGTGGGACCAGTACCTTCATATTTTTCAAAACATTCTGAATGAACTCATTAATGATTCAGCTTCTTTACCGCCTATACTGACATTAAAAAACAAAGCACCGACAAATCGCATTTCTGAAGTCGTTCCTTTTCCGCCTTCACGGAAACTGCGACATTCTGAAGTTATCAACCTGGCTCTACGAAATATTGCATCTGCGGCTGCTAGAAGAGAGAAATCAGCTAAACATCCTGGTCGTTTAAAAATCTGGTCAGTTGGTCAAAAGGTGTTAATTAAGTCTCACCGTTTGTCTCACAAAGGAAAAGGCTTGTGTCGCAAATTTTTTCTGCTTAATAACGGTCTATATAGAGTTCGCAAAATTATTCATGATAACACTGTTGAAGTAGAAACTCTTAAATCTCGGCGCTCTAAGGGAATACATCACATATCCAACGTTAAAATTTTTGTGGAATGACATACTTTAGAGAAACTAACAGCTACATGTAAACATGCGGAGAGTACAAGGATACCGCGCTGTGTTTTGGCGGCGGCACATACTCAAAGCAACAGTGAAGTCAGCGCGCCGCACAAGGCAGTCGGTAACCGCAAACAATTACTTCCTACGTCACGCGCCTACAGCTGATCGAGCGCTAAGTGCGAATGCACTGACAGCCGTAAACAATTACACAGTCTAATTTCTCCGACTAAATTCAGTATAAAGCTATAGTGACTTGATGAATTATGTTATTAACGTTCAGTATTTTTCAGGATACGGTTCTATAAAATATTTAAGAACTTCAGGTAAATTCTGTGTGTGTCCGACGTTAAGAGGACTTGCTATCGAGAAATTTTCAGGAAGAATGTCATTTCGAAGAAGAAAGTAATAAACTAAAAAGGTAACTATTAATTGAGTTTATTTTTCAGGTAACATATTTCCACTTAGGTACGTACTTTAGACGCAATTTCCTGCTCGCGATTACGTGATTTATACTTTGTGCTAAATTTCATGTTCTATGAATTTACTTGTGAAGCGACGTGCTTGATTGTCAACTGATTTTGACAATGATTGATTAATGAACAGGGTTGTTATTTGTATATATTATGCATCGCTTGGCTCCACTGCTTTTTCACTTATGTCACATTTTTTTTTATTATGTGCCTGCTGTGCTTATTTATTTAAATTATAATTGTCACCTGATTAATTGTGCTGATATGGTTATGTATGTAAGTTATACTTTGTGATTTATCTGCGTGCACCTTCATGTTTACTTATTAAGAGTACATATGAACATTTATTTGCTTATGCTGATATGATGCTAATGACCCGTTTATTATGTAAGATACATATTTGCTGCTTTGCGTATGGATTGCATATTTATACATTTCTGTTTGTTGTCATAACTACTCTTTAATTTGGTATATAGAAATGCTGATATGCGGTGTACGAACATGGAGTTTAAGTCACACTACGGTGTTAATTATAGATTGTTCGCTTGGCAGAGCCTCGTTGTAGCGATTGTGCTGCATGCACTTGTTGACATTCTGTTCTCCACTGGTATATTTACTCGCTAGTGCATATTTTGCTTACACTCAGTGCTTTATATTTTAAGATAAGAAAATGAACTGCTATAATTCGACGAACGACATTAGTACAAGAAACTTCATAGAAGTCACATGAGCTGGAGGTTTTATGGAAGCTGTATAAATTTATGCTAATAGGAAGGAAGCCAACGACATGACATACCAATACTAGGTTTAGACCATTAACAATTATTACACTGCATTCTTCGTGAGCAATTGAAATAGCAAGTGACACTTGACACAAAAAATACTCCACATGTTTGCTTCTGCCATAATTCTTGAAGTGGTGTACACACTGAAATATCACGATTATTCACACTCTGTAATCGTACTTCCTTACTGAAAGTTATTCAAACTAAAGGCTGTTAGAGGTCATGTATGCCTTTCTTTTGTTTAATGATGGACAAGGTAACCAAAATGTATCTTATAATTCATAATGAGTAGAAGATTTGGGTCAGGTAGATTACACAGAGGTTGTGTGTGGACATTGTGTCTTCGGATTGTATGGGATGATGAACTGAAGTTTGTACTAGAATTTTATCTGTACTTGTTCGAGGAGACTGACTATAGGAAAGAGTTGTTATGGAAGTGAAATGATATTGGTAATAAGGTTTATATGTATCGACGTATTGAAGAGGTATTATTGAGGTATTGAGATTGTGTGAAGTTGATGATTATTGGAGTTTTGGTGGACAAGAGGTAAGGTAAATGCTATTGATGATAAGGTTTATATGTATCGACGTATTGAAGAGGTATTATTGAGGTATTGAGATTGTGTGAAGTAGTTGATTATTGGAGTTTTGGTGGACAAGAGGTAAGGCAAATGATATTGATGATAAGATTTATATGTATCGACGTAAGAGGTATTATTGAAGTACTGAGATTATGTGATGCTGGTGATTATTGGAGTTTTGATGGATAAGAGGTAAAGTAAGTGAGGAGCATATTTTTTTGTTGGTTTATATGGAACAAGGAAGATGAAGTTGGCAGACTAGAACACTCAAGTAGAAGGAAGATAGTCTACACACACACTTTGTTAAATCACTAAGCAGTATATACTTTTTTTTGGAGAGAGGAAGTAATTGCATATCTTGGCTCACTGACAGTTGTTCAGCAACCGTACATTTGATTTGGCTTGGCAAACATTGGTCTTGACATGATGACTATGACATTGACTAACTATTATTGACTGTTATACATTGCTGCCACTACTACTTGATACACATGATGACCATCAAATTTTGATAGAATTGCATTTACACAGTTAACACTATTCAATTACACAGTAGTACTTAATGTGGATGAAAGATGAGTGAGTGTGTTTTGTGTGTTTTCCCTTCCTAATCCCAGATAAGTGGTACCGACTTATCTCCTAAATATTATTTTACTTGTTTGTTGTAGCTTGCACTGACACCCATAAATATTATAGGTTTACTGATATTTGTGTATTTGTAATAGTTAATATGACAATTATCTGACATCATTTGTGTGTTTGTTATAATTTGTATGTTTAGTGTAAGAGCATTGAGAATAATTTTGTAAAAGCAATTGTGTGTGCATTCAAACTGTTGTTCACACCTGCACCTGTTCAACATTGATGTTTGACACTTAGAAATGTGTAATTTCTGCTGATGAACTGTCTGATTAGTGATAGTGAATATTATGGACTGCTGTCTGCACCTGCTCAACATTGCTGGGTGCCACTAATGCAACTGCTTCTACTGAAATGATGTCACTTGTTGGTGTCTGCACCTGTTCAACATAGCTGGGTGCCACTGATGGACTGCTTCTACTGAGATAATGTCACTTGTTGGTGTCTGCACCTCCTCAACATTGCTGGGTGCCACTGATGGAGTGCTTATACTGAAATGATGTCACTTGTTGGTGTCTGCACCTGTTCAACACTGCTGGGTGCCACTAATGGAACTGCTTCTACTGAAATAATGTCACTTGTTGCTGTCTGCACCTGTTCAACATTGCTGGGTGCCACTAATGGAACTGCTTCTGGTGAATGATGTCACTTGTTGGTGTCTGCACCTGTTCAACATTGCTGGGTGTCGCTAATGGAACTGCTGACATAATGTCACTTGTTGGTGTCTGCACCTGTTCAACATTTCTGGGTGCAACTGATGGAACTGCTTCTATTGAAATGATATCACTTGTCGGTGTCTGCACCTACTCAACATTGCTGGGTGCCACAGTTGGAACTGATTCTACTGAAATGATGTTACTTTTTGCTGTTTGCACCTGTTGACCATTGCTGGGTGCTACTTCTGGAACTACCAACTACTTGTTTTTTTTTTGAATAATTAAAAGCATTTAATGTGAACATTTGCATAAACTAATTTTTTGTGTATTGTGTAAACTATTATGTAAAGTAACATGTATGAAAGAATTTGTATTGCTTACTGTATTTTATATATTAGGTTATTGAAAGGTCAGTGTAAAGCCAAAATTTTATCTAATTATGTGATATTTACGTATTAATATTATCTTTTATTTTTGTCTGTATTTTTGTGGACGAATTTGGTGGTATTTGCACCACCAATGCTGGCAAGAATACCATCAAATTCTGTCCCGTGGAGGAAGGGCATATGAAAGGTGGCTACACTGAGCCACAGCGCCAGAGATTGCTCCAAAGAGTTTTATTCCGCCGCCTCCACTGGCAGTGCTTGCTGAGATGTCGTAGTGAAAAGTTCTTGTCGAGAAGTCGTGGTGGAGAGTGCTTATCGAGATGTGGTAGTAGTGAGTCGGTGTTGAGATGTTGTAGTAAGGAGTGCTTGTTCCATGTTTTATGCAGTTGTTTGATGGGCTAGACAGCAGATGTTGTTCGAATGGAGATATTGTAATGACCCGAGTGCTTTTCGTCAATATATATGAAGGTAAAAAAATTTCCTATTCTTTTTATTATTTCAATGTCTTAAATAATGTGTCATTACAGGTTCAGTCAACAAAGCATCTGGCTTGTGTTCTTGTATTAGAGTGTAATTCTGGTTTTCTTGCGCAATTATAGTATTTCTATTTTTTTTAATTACTTCAGTATAAATGGTATTTAAAATTTCTTGTCTTATTGAAGAAGAACCGTGCCAGATGTGTACGTAGAATCACACTTCCACACACAGAACAATTACACTTGTGTTTTGGTTTCGTAGCTTTTATAGTTGCTGGGGACTTAATTAATTAATTGTGTTAACGGAAATTTTCCTTCATTCTTTGTTGTTATTCTATGCAGTCAGATTGCGTACTAAAACTAGTCAGGGCCAACCGTTTACGAGACTGCGTAACCGGACAGACAGCTACTAAAAAAAATTAAAAAACTATTTGCATTGCATTCATTAATATTTAATTAAGCCCCCATGCAAGGTCCATTGTAGCGCTACCTTACCACCGTGTATTTGAATCATTTTTGTATTACTTGCAGTGCCATTCTGACGGTGTCATTGAATCCATTTCAATAGGTCACCTATTTTTTGGCCATTTTGCATTCGGTCCTCTATTTGCAAATTTAGTTTTCCTCATTGTTTTCAGTTCTTCTTCACTAGTCTGCCAATCACGAATGGTACTTTCTGTTGATGGAGGGTCAAAATGCAGCTCAGCTGCTCTGTTTCCATGTTCTTGTGCATATGCTATTACTGTTAATTTACGGCCCCACATCATATGAATACCTTTCCTTTCATTACGAAACTAGCTACCAATAAAAATATTGTACTGTTACCGATAACATAGGTCAATTTAAGTTCAAGTTCGCTGTCTTTGTAGACTGCAGTGACGCATCGTAAGTGCTGTGTTGTGAGAATAAGACACAGCCCGGACAAAAGCACCACAGGCGCAAAGATGCGAGCTGGTGCCAGTGCCATAGAGACTCTTCACTCGCGCGAGTTGCATCAGCACCACGGGTGGCGTTGAGGATGAAGATATCTATTTCGCTTCAGCCAATTACCGGCCGAGTACAATCCACCAATGACCGGACGACAATGGACACAAGCCTACTCGGAAGGCAGAAGAGCAGCTCTCACTCACTTGGTTGTAGTTCATCGCCCAGGGCTGTTTTGGACAGGGAACGTTGTTTAGTGAACTGCCAGAAGTGAACAGAAAATTGTTGTAAATTGCATTTGCTTTGTACTGTGGAGTTTACCTACGATTATTTGCACTTAACCATTAAGGGCCTTTCTTGTGTTATATTACATGCAGTGTTCCAGACTTTACTATTCGACAAGTCACAAAGATAAGTAATCCGTTTTAACTCATTTCTGCGACTTTGTTACTGATTTCTTGGAGTGTTGTAGAACCTTCGTTATCCTATTCTGTTACCCGACCCTGGGGCATAGCTGTGTAATAATGGCAGGGAGAAATTGCCTTACAGGTATACTGCACCAGAAGCCGTTTGACGAACTCACAAACTCGGCTTACCGTAGCAACAGCGGCAACTCGGCCTCCTCAGCAGTAACGACGAGACATTTACAAAACCGGCGACGAGAGTTTACAAAAAATCAGCTTGACAGTGGTCCGGGTTTTGATGAGGGGCTGAAGGGAGACACTGTTAGCGATGTTGTGAATTTCCTCAACTTCCTGTCAATCGCATCGGTGCACTGCTGCTGCCAGGTGAACCCTGTGTTGCCAGAACATGATAAGTTTCCCGCGGTATCGAATATATGGCCATTTTTAAGACTAACAGGAATTTTAAATCAGACACCGGAGATGGACCTGATTTTGGAGGCAGTTTTTCAACGAAAAAAGTGCGTCTTGTGGTCCGTACACTACGGTATATGCAGGGTGACTCACTAACTACTGCCACCTAGAATAACTCCGAAAGTATGATAGTAGCTGGAATGATTGTGGGACAAATGTTGCATAGGATAACGCGGCCATAATATGAGACTGGTTTTTTGTTGCTAGGGGGATCGCGTCAAAGATATTACGGATTGTATGCGTCGCGCTGGATTCTGCCGATGGGCTTAACTTCAGATTCAGAGGAATGACACATTTATTAATTTGATTTTATTTACTGACGAGGCTACATTCACGAAGCATGGAAATGTTAATTTGCATAACATGCATTATTGGGCATCTGAAAATCCATGGTGGCTGCGGCAAGTTGCTCACCAAAAATCGCGGTCGGTGAATGTATTGTGTGGGATTCTGGATGAGAGAAATATAGGCCCCCATTTCATCGAAGGAAATCTTAATGGTAGGAAGTACACCACATTCCTGCAAGAAACATTAGGTCTGTTATTGGAAGAAATGCCTTTAAGAACAAGGAGCAGAATGTGGTACCAACAGGATTGGTGTACTGCACAATTTTGTTGATGGCTAGAAATGAGTTGCAGAGACAATTCTCAAATAATTGGATTGGCAGCGGAGGAGATGTGTCGTGGCCGGCTCGTTCACCAGACTTGACGCCTCTGGATTTTTTCTTGTGGGGTTCGTAAAAGAAGTTGTTTATAAAGACGTTCAACTACACCTCAAAAAATGGAGAGAGGATTGTGAGAGCATGTGCTTCGATAAGTGGCGAAGTGATAAGAAATACCACTCAATCCATGATAAGAAGATTGCAGCACTGCAGTGATAGCAATAGTCATCACTTCGAACACCTTCTGTAAATACAGGGTGTTTCAAAAATGACCGGTATATTTGAAACAGCAATAAAAACTAAACGAGCAGCGACAGAAATATACCGTTTGTTGCAATATGCTTGGGACAACAGTACATTTTCAGGCGGACAAACTTTCGAAATTACAGTAGTTACAATTTTCAACAACAGATGGCGCTGCAAGTGATGTGAAAGATATAGAAGACAACGCAGTCTGTGGGTGCGCCATTCTGCTGTAAGCGTGTGCTGTTCACAACGTGCAAGTGTGCCGTAGACAACATGATTTATTCCTTAGAACAGAGGATTTTTCCGGTGTTGGAATTCCACCGCCTAGAACACAGTGTTGTTGCAACAAGACCAAGTTTTCAACGGAGGTTTAATGTAACCAAAGGACCGAAAAGCGATACAATAAAGGATCTGTTTGAAAAATTTCAACGGACTGGGAACGTGACGGATGAACGTGCTGGAAACGTAGGGCGACCGCGTACGGCAACCACAGAGGGCAACGCGCAGCTAGTGCAGCAGGTGATCCAACAGCGGCCTCGGGTTTCTGTTCGCCGTGTTGCAGCTGCGGTCCAAATGACGCCAACGTCCACGTATCGTCTCATGCGCCAGAGTTTACACCTCTATCCATACAAAATTCAAACGCGGCAACCCTCAGCGCCGCTACCATTGCTGCACGAGATACATTCGCTAACGATATAGTGCACAGAATTGATGACGGCGATATGCATGTGGGCAGCATTTGGTTTACTGACGAAGCTTATTTTTACCTGGACGGCTTCGTCAATAAACAGAACTGGCGCATATGGGGAACTGAAAAGCCCCATGTTGCAGTCCCATCGTCCCTGCATCCTCAAAAAGTACTGGTC
Source organism: Schistocerca piceifrons (assembly GCF_021461385.2). Taxonomy (NCBI): domain Eukaryota; kingdom Metazoa; phylum Arthropoda; class Insecta; order Orthoptera; family Acrididae; genus Schistocerca; species Schistocerca piceifrons. The sequence goes on from NC_060141.1 coordinate 488,867,572, forward strand.
TGGGCCGCCATTTCTTCCAAAGGAATCATTGGCCCATTTTTCAGATCCGAAACGATTACTGCATCACGCTATCTGGACATTCTTCGTGAATTTGTGGCGGTACAAACTGCCTTAGACGACACTGCGAACACCTCATGGTTTATGCAAGATGGTGCCCGGCCACATCGCACGGCCGACGTCTTTAATTTCCTGAATGAATATTTCAATGATCGTGTGATTGCTTTGGGCTATCCGAAACATACAGGAGGGGGCGTGGATTGGCCTCCCTATTCGCCAGACATGAACCCCTGTGACTTCTTTCTGTGGGGACACTTGAAAGACCAGGTGTACCGCCAGAATCCAGAAACAATTGAACAGCTGAAGCAGTACATCTCATCTGGATGTGAAGCCATTCCGCCAGACACGTTGTCAAAGGTTTCGGGTAATTTCATTCAGAGACTACGCCATATTATTGCTATGCATGGTGGATATGTGGAAAATATCGTACTATAGAGTTTCCCAGACTGCAGCACCATCTGTTGTTGAAAATTGTAACTACTGTAATTTCGAAAGTTTGTCTGCCTGAAAATGTACTGTTGTCCCAAGCATATTGCAACAAACGGTGTATTTCTATCTCTGCTCGTTTAGTTTTTATTGCCGTTTCAAATATACCGGTCATTTTTGAAACACGCTGTAGATGTTCATGACGCCTTTGTGACTTTCGTTGACCTTCAAAGGCCTTACTGTTACACATCACTGGATTCGTCTCGATAGCTGCTGTCAGAAAATAAGTACCAAACTATAGCATCCCATTAAAAAAATGACTTTCATGTCGCTGAAGCGACCCGACCTAGCAACAAAAAACCAATGTCATATTATGGACCCCATTGTCTCACGCAACTTTTGTCCCACAAACTTCTCATCTACTATCATACTTTCGGAGTAATTCTTGGTGGCAACAGTTAGTGACTCACCCTGTACGTGCAATCTCTATTGCTGAACATAAGTAGTTAAGTTCTCTACATGATTTGTTAGAGGCAGTTACATGTTTGTAGGTATTACCACTGTCTGAGGCAGTTCAATCAGTATTTTCTGTCGAAAACATGTACTGAACTTGATGGACGCGTCAGACAACAAAGTTATGTCAATACAGTAACGTACACTTAAAGCCACTCAGTTGCGAAATACAGAAGTACAGCATAAATTTTGTTTCCAGTTATGGTGAATATGGTGTGGAATATTCCGAAGTGTGTTCCTCCTTTCTGAGGGAGTAGCCACTAAACTCATCTGTTATTAGCATAAGGAACTGTTTACATAAGTACTGTCAACACTTAAGTGGTTCTGGGCAATATGCGACTTAACTTCTGAGGTCATCAGTCGCCTAGAACTTAGAACTGCTTAAACCTAAGTAACCTAAGGACATCACACACATCCATGCCCGAGGCAGGATTGGAATCTGCGACCGTAGCGGTCGCTCGGCTCCAGACTGTAGCGCATAGAACCGCAAGGTCACTTCTGCCGGCTCAACACTTAAGTGTTTGTGGATAATAATATTTGTGTAAACAGTTATTTATAAAGTTAAACTACACTCAAAAGTAGAACGTGTCTTAAAAAGAAACAAAGTATGCAAACTTTTATTGTTCTTGTATGAGAGCAGCACTAGTTAGGCAGAGACTTTCTTTATTGTAAAAACTCTGAGAGTATTGGTCGATGGCAGTTGGTTCGTTGTGGTAATAGTGTGTGCTCTGTGTGGCACTGTGAGCATTCTCTGATATCGAAGAGATGTGGAGTATTGTTTATAATGAGGCTAAATATGGAGGAACTACATGAAGAGGTGTGACACAATGCAATAATTAATGTAACATGCCAGTAAAAGGAATTAGGAAGAACATGCCTATTATTATGTGCCACTGAAGCTCGATGTCACAGCAACAGTTTTGTGTAGTAAATCCAGACAACCGCATTTTGGATGGGATGTTTGTAAATTACTGTTCACTATTATTCCTGCATGTGAACGTTAAATTCAGTACACTACTTGGCTGTTTTTCCAGTACTTCTTCCAACTGAATGTTTGTGGCTGACAACATGTGTAGATTCCACGACTGGGTCGCTGGCACGCGCTCAGCAGCAAGCAATAGTAACACTCATTTTTCAGCCCAGAGTCAGCTGTATTTCGTCTCATATCGATGTAGATGATGGAACAGTGACCTCACACCTTCGTGAAAAATATCCACTATGATGGAGCCGAATTTAGTTTACACAACGCATTAAATTTCAATCCCTTGCGCATCAGTTTTCAAAAGCCTTTGGGAAAGCACATTCAGCTCTCCCTTGAGAAGCTCATATTTGCATAGATTTCTAGACCTCCCTTAGAGCTTGAGGGCAACTTGTCTGTTTATCTTTTGGTGTTAGTGTCAAGCGCAATTTGCTTTGTGTAATTTGTGAAACTCTGCGTGTAAGTCACTTGGAAGCTATTGAGATTTGTTTCTGCCAGAGCCATTTGATAACTGCTTGTAGGCTAATAGACCCTTTCCATGGTCTGAGCTACAATTTGTAAAGTGTGTAGCTGCAAAACAAAAGGCCTTGCCACAGTGGTGACAAAGGCTGCTATAAGATCACAGAAATTAAGTGCTGTTGAGCTCGGCTAGCTCTTGGATGGGTGACCGTTCAGGTCTGCCGAATGCCGCTGACCAGCGGAATCCATGCAGCTCTTGGGAGACCAATCGAGGAGCTGCTTGATTGAAAAGTAGCAGCTGTGGTCACTAAAACTGACAACACTGGGAGAACGGTGTGCTGAACACATTACCCTCCATATCCGCAGCCAGTGATGCCTATCATCTGAGAATGACACAGCTGTCGGTCGGTACCACTGATACTTCCACAGCGAAAAACGGAGAAGTGCTCTCCTTGCAGTTAGCGGGCAGACGGATAAGGGCCAGATCAGAGAGAAAGACGCCGATCTGTGTGTCGACTCACTGCACTGTCCAGTGAAGCTATACTCGTCTATGAGTACACACAGTAAACGCTTGTTAACCTACTAGTCAGAGTGCACCACTTCCACTACGAGTAAAACGAAGCGATCGTTCCATTAGCTCTGCGGTATTTCTCACACTGTTTTACGGAAACAATTAGGTAAAAAATTGTTTTTTTTTATCTTACTTATAGCCTTACGTATCATCTGGGTGAAGTGCCCATCATTTCGTTAGTGATCATAGTTATTGTGATATTGCACATAAAAGTAACATTTTGCACAAAAGTAGAAAATGTTGCAGTAAAAATAGAAATCGGTATGAAGTTGCGTTTCGTCCATATTTCATCATATATTCTTGTATATGAAATATAGCCAACATTCTGAATTTTTCTTAACCCTGCAGTTATCTTCCGGTCAATATTACCTGTTACTGATTAAATGAAAAATTATCCCCCCCCCCACTCCCCGTGACAAAACTTCATTTGTTATACTTGTATTCCTCGGGTCAGAATGACCTGGAGGGCTCAAAAATTCTGATAATGTACAAATACCATGATGAAATTTTATTTTGAACATTTGGAAATTTGTGGTAAGTTCCTATGGGACCAAACTGCTAAGGTCATTGGTCCCTAGGCTTACATACTCCTTAAACTAACTTAAGCTAAGAACAACACAAACACCCATGCCCGAGGGAGGACTCGAACCTTCGACGGGGGTAGTCGCGCGAACCACGACAAGGTGCCCTTAGACCGCACGGCTACCCCGCGCGGCTGAAATTTTATTTCTGAAAGCCTCAGGTATATGCACAACGACATTTTGTAACAAAGTAAATATCTGATTTCTTACTGTTGAAAGGTGCGAAGGTTATGGAGCAATGCGGTTAGCTGATTGCGTTCAAAATGTTGTAGCATATTATTGCTAACTGTTACATTTTATCAACTGCTGTGTGCAGACGCAGTTCATCAATCTATTGTGGTAATTTTTGTGTTGTTATCATGCAAAACGAGTTCTTTCCGATGAACAATTGAAAGAATTACTAAATGCATCTGACAGCGAGGAGAATACACTCCTGGAAATGGAAAAAAGAACACATTGACACCGGTGTGTCAGACCCACCATACTTGCTCCGGACACTGCGAGAGGGCTGTACAAGCAATGATCACACGCACGGCACAGCGGACACACCAGGAACCGCGGTGTTGGCCGTCGAATGGCGCTAGCTGCGCAGCATTTGTGCACCGCCGCCGTCAGTGTCAGCCAGTTTGCCGTGGCATACGGAGCTCCATCGCAGTCTTTAACACTGGTAGCATGACGCGACAGCGTGGACGTGAACCGTATGTGCAGTTGACGGACATTGAGCGAGGGCGTATAGTGGGCATGCGGGAGGCCGGGTGGACGTACCGCCGAATTGCTCAACACGTGGGGCGTGAGGTCTCCACAGTACATCGATGTTGTCGCCAGTGGTCGGCGGAAGGTGCACGTGCCCGTCGACCTGGGACCGGACCGCAGCGACGTACGGATGCACGCCAAGACCGTAGGATCCTACGCAGTGCCGTAGGGGACCACACCGCCACTTCCCAGCAAATTAGGGACACTGTTGCTCCTGGGGAATCGGCGAGGACCATTCGCAACCGTCTCCATGAAGCTGGGCTACGGTCCCGCACACCGTTAGGCCGTCTTCCGCTCACGCCCCAACATCGTGCAGCCCGCCTCCAGTGGTGTCGCGACAGGCGTGAATGGAGGGACGAATGGAGACATGTCGTCATCAGCGATGAGAGTCGCTTCTGCCTTGGTGCCAATGATGGTCGTATGCGTGTTTGGCGCCGTGCAGGTGAGCGCCACAATCAGGACTGCATACGACCGAGGCACACAGGGCCAACACCCGGCATCATGGTGTGGGGAGCAATCTCCTACACTGGCCGTACACCACTGGTGATCGTCGAGGGGACACTGAATAGTGCACGGTACATCCAAACCGTCATCGAACCCATCGTTCTACCATTCCTAGACCGGCAAGGGAACTTGCTGTTCCAACAGGACAATGCACGTCCGCATGTATCCCGTGCCACCCAACGTGCTCTAGAATGTGTAAGTCAACTACCCTGGCCAGCAAGATCTCCGGATCTGTCCCCCATTGAGCATGTTTGGGACTGGATGAAGCGTCGTCTCACGCGGTCTGCACGTCCAGCACGAACGCTGGTCCAACTGAGGCGCCAGGTGGAAATGGCGTGGCAAGCCGTTCCACAGGACTACATCCAGCATCTCTACGATCGTCTCCATGGGAGAATAGCAGCCTGCATTGCTGCGAAAGGTGGATATACACTGTACTAGTGCCGACATTGTGCATGCTCTGTTGCCTGTGTCTATGTGCCTGTGGTTCTGTCAGTGTGATCATGTGATGTATCTGACCCCAGGAATGTGTCAATAAAGTTTCCCCTTCCTGGGGCAATGAATTTACGGTGTTCTTATTTCAATTTCCAGGAGTGTATTTCTAAAGAAGAAATTCACACCAACGATGAGAACATTCATCCTTCATCAGATTCAGAAGACGTTTTATATGTTGATACGTCAAACAACAATGTGCAAGCTGTTCAACTGATACAATCTAAAGACAAAGAATCACCTTAAGTGTGGAACCTTTTCCACTAACTAGAACAGATTTAGTGCAGTCGTTATAAAACTGACTCCTAGTCCGACAAGATACTCTATCGAGAGTGTAAGTGATTTAAAATCAATTTTTCAAGTTATGATGAACGATAATATTTGGAGCATCACGGTGAAAATGACTAATATTAAGGATCGAAGAGATTATGGGGGTAACAAGGCATTAGATGAAGTTACACTTGAAGCCTATATTGGCTTGCTATCACTGGCTGTTTGTATAAATCGTATGGTGAAGTGGGAACCAGAAACAGGTAGAGCCACTTTTCCTGTTATAATATCACTGAAATGCTTATGCTACATCTCATGTGTGTTATTTTTTGATGACAAGTCTGATCGAATAGCACAAACAGTTGTGTGGCATAAGTGGGTGCAAATACTTTCAAAACTATGTAATCCTGACAAAAATGTAACTGTGGATGAGCAACTGGTAGCTTACCGAAGAAGTTGTTCTATCAAACAATATATACTGAGCAAATCCTAAAATATAGGCTAAAAATATGGACACTGAACGATATGGATACATATGTTTTGAAGACACAAACCCATACAGGAAAATTACTTGGACCCCTTAGACACCATAGAGAAAACACCTCAGAAAAATCAAGGATTGAGGGTTGTCATGGATCTGGTACATCAAGTAAAAGGACAACATGTTGTATATGACAATATCTTGAAATCATATGCATTAGGCCAAGGACTTCTCAAAACCACCTTACAGTTCTGGGGACAGTGAGAGAAAGTAAGGCTAAACTCTCTAATAATATATCGAGCAAAGAAGACGTTCACATTTCAAAGTCATTTTTTACTAAGGACACTAGGGTCGTGCCTACCGCTCCAAGGAAGAACAAACAGCACAACGCGGAACAGTGAGCAATTAAGTGTCAGAGAAAATAAGAAACCAAAACTAATATTGAGCTACAGTACAAGTAAGGAAGCAGTTCATACACTGCATCAGCTTATTGGCACTTACACACGCAAGAAGACCAGCCGCTGGCCAATGATCATCCTCTACGATATTATTGATACTTCTGTCTACATTGTTTTTGTGCTGTGGAGAGAAACAAATCCATGGTGGGAGAAAATGTTCTTTACAAAAGAAGAAGTGGGAGACTCCTAGCTCCTCCTTGCACTGAAGCTAGAAAAATGCTGTCACGAAATGAACAGTGAGCGGTCATTGCTAGAAGAATATAAACAGTAAGCCCATCAACACCAAGCTCCAGCGGTGGCAACCAAAACTGAAAAACGTGCCAGATACAGATTTTGTCCATCAAGTTGTGACAACAAGACCCCAATGAAGTGTTCAAATTGTAACAAATATATCTGTAAAATGAACGTTAGGTACCACTGCACAGATTGTGGAATTCTACGTAAAACTAGATTCTATTTTTCTCCATGATTGACAGTATATATGCTAAGTTAAACTCAGTTAAGAACAGCTCATTCTTGAGTTTGTTGCCATGCACTTCTGTAAAATTTGTTTATATTGTAACAAATAAACGGACATTTAAAATTGTGTCAGTTATAACAATTTATGTCGTCATGCACTTTAAATAAACTGTCACGAAGTTGAGTGGTTTCCAAAACACAAATAGTGTCCTCAAGGCCTTAAACACAAATTCAGTGTCCGCTCCTGTCACAACCACCGCCGCCAGCGTGACGTCAACCGGATGAAGAATGGTAGTACGCGAACAGGCCACTAAATCCGGAACACTGCCCTCAATAGGTTAGCGCTTTATTGCCGACTCGTAAACAAGATGGTCCTTCCTGAACAGGCCGATCCCCATACACTGTCTGACCGCCATTATAATACACCTGAAACAATCAACAACCCAAACAATATGGTGCCACAGAACAGAAATACAATTGAAACTAGCGGAAACAGGAATGGCAAGAACACAAACATAACCATGCTCTGCTACCAGTGAAATCCCTGGACTAGCAGGACAGAGCAGGTGAGGTTATATTTGTGGAAAGGGGCCAAAATAAGTTGATGTCAGTTACGCTCAACATATAAATTTTATTAGTTAAAACAGACAATAACATAAACAAGAATTGAAAATTCTCAAGGTTTTAAGGAAGGAGCTCCTTTGATCTGATTTAAATCGGCTAAAAGCCACATACGAAAATCCTGGGCCCAAGACCTGAGCAAGGAATTGAGGTAGAGGAGTTCTTCTGGAAGTTTCACTTCTTTCAAAAAAAAAAAAAAAATTACTTCAATAAAAATAGGCTGAAGGCCACACACTAAGCAAGAACAGAGTTAAGGCTTAAGGCCTAAACAAAGATTTTCATTGTTAATTATAAACAGGTAGAGACCCAACTGAAGGCCCCCGTATAAACCAAACAATTTAAAAGCTTAAATCCTAGGAAGAAAGGCTTTCAATTTAACAGGCTGAAGACCTTGCCTTAAAACATTTCGTGCAAACTTGGCTGAAGGCCTCATACTAAAGAATAACAATATTATGACTTAAGGTAAAACCAAAATTTTAAATTATTAGTTTAAGAGATTAAAAGTCGGCTGAGGCCATATACTAAAGAATAACAATCTTATGACCTAAAGAGCAACTAGAATTTTCGTTTAAGAGAGATTAAAACTCGGCTAAAACCCACACACCATGTCGAAATAATTTTAAGGCTGAAGGCCCAGGAAGAAGAGCTTTCAATTTGAAAAAGCGAAGGGCCTTTGCTTAAAAAATTGCATGCAAACTCGGCTGAAGGCCTCACCAAAAAAAAAAGTTTGGACTTAACGCTAAAAACAAGATTTTCAATTTTCAGTTTAAGAGAGTTTAAAACTCAGCTGAAGGTCACACACCATGGAGAAAACAATTTCACGGCTGAAGGCCTAAAGAGAAAAAAACTTACAATTTTAATAGGTTAAAACTCGGTTGAAGGGCACACAAAGTACTTAAGACTACAAGGAAATCACTATGTAAAACACAAGGAGCGGCGCTCAGAAGGTTCCAGGGGTCGGCCTGGCAAGTAACACTAATGCACGTTTAGGTGAGACAGGCAGCCAGACCGACAACCTCTTAATCGGAAGCAACCCAGCCGAAGTCCAGCCGACATACCAACCAACAAAATGAGTTTTGCTCCACCCGATGAGCAAAACGACAACAGGACATCAGTAGCTCAACATTTTGGATACTGGTGCCCAATCCAGCCAAGTCAGAATAAATGCCCATAACTACAACACACCTCAGCTGTTGAACTACACTCCGTGCTGGGCAGCAACAACACAACAAAAAAAATACACTGCCAAAACTTATGTTAATGCCTATGGCTGGTAAACGCAACGTTAACGGCCATAAGGCAGAAGATACCGTTGGTGCACTTCACTAATGAGGGAGTTAAATAAATTAAATTAAACCCTATCCAAGAAAACGGGTGCAATTCTTGCCGGCTTCAAAGCACACACGTTGTTGCTCACAGGAATCTCGCAGAAAGCCACAACCAGAATCAAACAAAGAAGAATGAAAGCAGTCGAGGCTTGATAGTAGGTTAAGTGAGCACTCGACTTTAGAGTCCAAGATCGCTGGGAGACGAACTTCATAACCCTTGCAAGAAGAACCTCACAAATCCAACCACGCGTGCACGCCGCCAGTGGCTCCCGCCCGACTTCGCGCAACAGGGACCTCCTCGCTGCTCTCTGGTAGCCAACCGATTCCCAGGCCTGAAAATGATCAAAGGACTCAATTCACGTTGGCCAATGAGAGGACCAATCGGACGACCAACCAACAGTCCTCCCGCTCCAATCTCCTTCGGTCGGACAGTTCATGTGTGTCACCAGTGGTTGGCGAGCACTGGCTGTCCGCGCCTCACCAGCGCTCCGTCCCCGACTTCACTGCTGCTGCGTCCCGACAGAGCTCCCGACTGAACTCTGGAGACACGAAGACCCGGAAACACTATCGGTAGCTCCAGAAATAGTACGAGACTACACTTATCGATAAGCGCTGCTGCTGCCCCTCTTGGGCACTTAAGGCAGGAAGTTAGTGACTCCAGTAAATGCAGTAAGAAAACAAGTCGGCAGTACCATAAGAGAAGATGACAAACAATAAACGGAATGAACAAGAGGCGCGCACGACTTAATATGCATTTTAGTGTGTACATTTAAGCGTCACATGAGTATTTTTTTGGATATTATTTTTTACATAGACCAAGGAATGTGTTAGTCTTATAAGGCACTTTGTGACTTGGTGGAGAAACGGTGCCCTGTCTCTGAGTGGTTAACTGCTAAGGACACGCTCTGCATAAGCTACATAAGAGACCGACAGCGCACGACATCTGGACGCTTGACGAACTACGAACACCAGCATCGGGCGATGGGCAAGTGTGTCCTGCGTACCAGATAAAAAGTCCCACTACAAGATATCTACTAAAGCCGACTAGTTTTTTCCATAAAACGGCGCCTATAAGCCATGGAATACTGCGGATCGAGAGTAAGGCAACAAAATTAGCTTTACTTACGAAAATAAGGCGATAAAGGAGCCCTGTGTCTGATGTTCACACCGGGAGGAATCTTCATCTAGTTTCATAACTTGTATCGTCAATGACGACGATCACTCGACAAAATCTCGAGGTAAGTTCGATTATCTTATCAATGAATAAAAAACTGGTGTTTCTTATATGACTTTCAACATCCTCTAAATGTGGAAGAATGACTGAGTAATGTAAGTAAGGAAAATGAGTCGCTGTCTATGTGAGGTGTGCGTTGTACAATTTTAGCATCTTTGGTGGATAGTGTGGTTCACTATGGGTCATGTACTTGGACACAAGTACTGTTTACATTTTAACTGACTCAGTTATAATCCTATTCCCTATTCTGCGTACTAAGTTTAATTTATACCCTTCACACTACATCACAAAGTATACTTTTAATGTCTCACCAAAGGGCTTGATTTTTGGCGTATACACGTATGTCCCAGTATATCACACACATTAAATTCCTAATAAAAACTAATGAACAACCGTGAAATATTAAGAACATTGGACCGTTGGAAACGTAATCCACCAGTAACCAATATTAATAGCAAGTGTTTCAATTAATCGAAATAGTTTACGTATGTAAACGATAAAACAGTTTTGGAAAAAGGTGAAATCTTTAGCGAAAGGATTTGTGTGAAAGGAAGAAATAAAAAAGATCAGAGAAACATTCGATACCGGTCATTTTCTGTATATGATCTTGAGTATTCGTCAAAGCTTTGTCACATGTTTCTCTAATCAAATGCACCTCATTTGTTATATGTTACATGATATTCGGCATTATTCAACGGCATGTCCAATGTTCTCTTTAACGTAGTTTATTTCTTTTCGACAAATCATTGCACGAAACATTGTACCGACTTCTTTATCTTTTTTTTTAATTTTCACATTTTATTCAGAAAGCATTTTACTGCTGACATCTCCTTTGTCTACCTAACGTCTTATTCACTTAAAATGTCCTAAACTGAGACTTGAATCGAAGGAATACCTTCCGACAGCTAAATTTCGCACCAACGTAACATTTTAAGCACAAAATAACTATGTCTTGGAGACATGAACTTTTTTACACTTCAGTTACACAGCTAACGGCAGCTGTTTATGAAATATTCCAGTTGTCCCTCAACTCACTAAGTTTTTTTTAATCACTACCATCCTTCAAATTAACTACAATTTTTTTTTTACAGAACCAGGTCTCACACTGTCTTATTTGATACTCCGATTTTTCCATTCTCATTCTTAGTTTGGCTATGAAAATTTGGATAAAATCCCATTGTGTTTGGAGTTTTGATTTCGACCTGCTCCAAGTTTGATAAAAACGTTTCGAGTGTCAGCCATATGAAAAAAATGTCCTCTTTGTATGTTTTTATTTTCCAAAATCCTCATTTCGATATCTTGAACTGTTAGCGAAGTATGACGACTTACTTGTATATGATCACATGACACCCGATGTGCTGCGGAGGAACTTGCCGCACTGTTTGCGACCCGTCTGCGAGGTATAAAAGCCAATGCCTTGAGAATGAAAAGAAATATCATTCTACTCTCAACTTGAAATATAATTTCAATAGATTGTCTAGAAGTCGTTTGAAATATTGCGTGGCCTGAAAGGAACTTGCAGCAAACTCATGCCTCCGCAAACTCTTACGCACTTACAATTCAAATTGAACCTCTTGCGTTCACAAAGGGCGGAACCGGTCGGAATAACACGCCTCCACCCCTGCCACGTAGAAAGAGCGGCTGCCTTAAATTTCTCCGCTGGGCGTACCTTCACTCTCCCGGCGCCAGGAGGGCGGCACTACCTGCCATCAACTGTCCTCGTTTGTCATTGTGGATGCATGCCTGAGGGCTGCTGTTAAGGCCAACACCTCTCTGTTCATGTTGCTGCAGACACGCTCTACAGAGACTGGCTGCCCAACAGATCTTCTCGTGATGTCGCACTCCAGTCGAGCGACCATCTACCATCATTGTCTGTTGTCGCAATCATTCACACAAAGGAAACACTCTCAGAAGACCTGATCAGGTGCAGTTTATTGTGACAGGGCACCACCAAATAGACAAATCCATTGTCTTCGGGGTGAAGGACACTATGAACTGAGCAGACATATCGAGTCTTTGTGTGGTACGTAGATGAGTGTTCTCATGAACACTGTTTATCTTAGGAAACAAAGACGGAAACGGTATCAACTGAAAACGGAGAGACTTTTTAGTTAAATCAGTAAGATGACTGATAGTAGACTGATATCCATCAACAGTGAATAGCCTGTAGACAGACCATGAACTTTTAATCCATAGGAGTCTTAAACGCAATAGTCTTGTGACTCACATTAATGTGGAACCTCAGAGGACAGCTCTTCATTGTGAAGATGGGAGTACAATGGATATTAAAAAAACTCTAACGAAAACTTAACTAATGGTGTAAAGAAGTTAGTGACTGTCACAAATGAAGGATAATGAGGTGTTACTCAACGAAGGAAAGCCTCATTCAGTGACTTTGCTTTGGGCTGGTGCTTGAAAATATAAGAAAGAGAGGTTCTAAGACATTCTTCTTCTCTCCATGATCACAACCCCATTTTGCCTCTTGTAAGAGCTGTCAGCTCTAACGAAAAGTTTATTGTCCCCTTCCGTTACTGCTGTGATGATCATGAAATGTGTTGTTGTATAAAGACAAAATAAAAAGTGCTATATGCCTCATATTAATGTATAAAATGTATTCTTATGACGATCTTCATGTAGAGCAAGGCACTTCAAATTTTTTGTACTCTTCTGTTTTTTCCTTTTCTTTTATTTCCTTTTGATGACGCAAACTGCGAACTCTGTTTATATACATATTCAGTTAACACTGTTTTCTTTTGGTTCACTTTCACAATTTCGCACAGAGGTTTTCATAAATAACGTAGTTTTCTTCTATAATAAAGATGGGAAACAATTTGTCATACCAGCGAATATGCTTCTACAGTGACATATGGTTATGTTATGTAGGCATACAGAAATTAACATATGGTTTATTAGCTAGACTTTTGAGAACAATTGTTGACTTACCATAATAAGGGTTCATTGAACTTTCTCATGAAGACCAATTTTGTAAATTTGATTATTTATGTATATTATGTAATAGTAACGTTTTGCTTTGTGTGTTGAAATCTGTTTGTCTAAGAGAGGGTGATAATGATTTACTAACAGTTTATTTTCAGCAAAAATGACTAATAATTTTTGTAAAATCGTCGTGAATCATGGAATTTGAGAAAGCAAGAGGAAAAGAGAATTGAAGCTTGTGAAATGTGGACATGGCGTAGAATGGAGAAGATCAACTGGACTGATGAAGTCAGGAATGAGGAAGTACTGTGGAGAGTTGGAGAAGAATGGAGGATGCTGCTCACGGTGAAGAATAGGCCACAATCTAAGAAGAGATTGCCTTTTAGTAGAGGAAATTGAAGGTTTCATTCCAGGAATGGGAAGTAAGGGCAGAACAAGGTTCCAGATGCTAGCTGATGGCAGCAGGCCACAAGGAGGGTACCAAAGGATGAAGAGGAAAGCAGAAGACAGAGAAGCATGGAGGTTATGCAGTCAAAACCTGCCGCAAGACAAACAACCCAATGATGAATGATGACATGAATCATTTTGCTCGGAATTATTTGAATAACTCATATGTATTCCTTAATGTTTACTTGGAATACACTCTGATGAAAATATATATGTTACGATTCCTTCCTGTGCCAGAACTAGTTCCCTATGTTGAATTACAAAGAAAATCCCATGTCGCTGCTATCATAGTGCTACGACAGCAGTTCTAGCGTGTCACTACTCCCCAGCATTGATGTAATGAAAGAGGACTGTATCAACCCACATTCATGTAACTGTCAGTTTTAATGCCTAGACAATTCTGAATTAATCTAGCAGGTTAGTTTTCTGCTATTTTATTGTATTTTTATGCTGGAAGAAGGACTGCACAGGGAACCGCTATTTATTAATTATTATATTTTGTGGCTCACATCAGCATCCTGCTATAAGCCCTGCACTGCGTGGATATGAGGGTAACATGGTATGCACATCTTCCAGCAGTGATAAGTGTAATTTTTCTTATGCCTCTTTGTGGAATCTTAGTAACTTTCCATTGAATATTGTCAAAGGTGGGTTGTTGCGGGATGTGACTTAGTACAATGTATGTCTCACCTTTTCGTAATATTTGCAATTGGTCAAGCCATGGAAATTTTCCTCCGAACTCTGCTCAGAACTTTGTCCAGTAAACCAATGTGGGTCCGGACCAATGGTCTCCCAGCTGTTTAGCACCCTCCTGATTGGGAAAACGTCTCGCACCTGTTTGGAGTTTCTCTCATTGGTTCACTATTCCCCACTCTGTTGACAGTGCTGGACAGTGGTGGCTAAGGATGGAACATAGAGATTTTTGAAAGGATACTGTCCCTGCTCCTTGCATTGTGAGTGTTCAAGCTCTCTGGAATAACATTAGTATAAGTTTAATTTGGTTGGGAAACGATACACGTTACGCTTTTCGACATGGGCAATTATCGCATTTACTTCAATTAACAACCAAGAGATTAATGCCTTATGTGAAGCGAATATTAAGTTAGACTCTTTGTTTTCTTTTCTTGTGAACAATAAGTACCACTTCTGTATCAAATTATAACAATAACAATCAAAAGTAGCTTTTATTGCTGCATGGAATGAGTAGCTGGCTGTATGTAGTTGTATCCAGGTTTACGTGCGCGAAATTTCACAGGCATAATTTGTTTTTGATGCATTGATTTTGAAGTTAGCGTCCTCCTGCAGCAGGACCATACAGTCATACCCTACTTAGTTTCATGATCAGAGTGAATACTCACAAATGTTGATAGACTTGACTTTATTGGAAGTATTTGACATTCAGTCTGTGCGCTAGACTTAGTTTCTTGTTTTCTTTGTGTTCCTTCTGTAATGATAGGGCATTCTGGCATGTAAATCCTGTACTAGCTACTCCCTTAGTATTCTATTTTCTATCTCTTACGAGTGTTGTGTGTGATAATGTTCAGAGGTTATTGTGCTCGCAAGAATATCCAGATCCGTGCCTCTTCTCAAGGAACCACGTTAATAAGGCTATTCTTGGTTGAAGATTCGTGAATCGAGAGGGAAGATCTGTCTAGCTAATAAATGTTTGTTTCACAGAATATAATTAGGTTTCCATGCTTCCCTCTCAGCATTCCTCCCTTTCCCCACATCTCCTGTGTAACCATCGACGAAAACAGCTCTTCTTGAGAAATGAATAACGGACATTTAATAAAACCCACTTACTGGATCGTCAAGCTGAAGTCTCACTACTTATTTCCGTTGTGATTTCAAATAATTGATTCGCTCAGCCATGAATAAAATCTCCTAGAGACTTTACATGATATTGCTTATCGTGAAACTGTGATGCAGTAAAACTGTGCCTGCTATCAATAAAAACCATTGTTGTTTCCAAAAGTCCATGACGAGAAGAAAAAAGTGTGATCCGCAAAATGAGACATCAAATTTGAATAAGAATCTGGAACAGAAGCGGAATGGTTTGAACGGGAAAGCGACGCAGTTTAGTTGTGCTAAGCATCGTACACTATGAGTTGTCACATGCTTCTACAATCATTATTTACTTTGCCTGACATTTGTGGTGTCAGTACATACCTTTTACAAATATTTCACAGAACGTTGAACTTTTACAAGTCACCTTACTTTAGCATAAATTTTTGATTTTTTTTATAGATTCTCTTCATGGTTAACAAGGAACATAGAGAATTTCTATTGCTTTGCGTATTTCTGTTGTGGTGCTTCGTAGAGAGACTCTGGAGATTAATTGGGGATATATTTTATCTTTTGTTTAGTTTCTGGACTTGAAATTTTTTTTTTTTTGCTTTTTTGTAGCCTGGTGTCTGACTTCGATAAAGTTGGTCATTAACTGTGCTCTTGGTATTCCTTTCATAATTGAGAAGTCCATCATGACCAGAAGCGTAGAGCTGGAACGAGTCAAATAGGAATACATAACGAAAGCAGTGAAAAGCGATGTTCCATCTATCAGAAGTACTCGAAGTTTCGAATGAGTGGTTTATATTGATTAAATTAGAATGAGAGTTAGTGAGTGTTACGTTACTCAAAAGGTTAGTGGTGTGACTGTGAATCAAGTTGTAATTAGTTTGAATCAATCTTTCCATTTAAATCAACTAGTACGAGTAGTTGTGAGGCTGCGGTAGATATTCTGTGGCTCTCGGCTGTCATGTTCAAGATCAACAACAGAATGTTAAATCACTTCCAAAATTTACTTTTTATCAAGATTTTTCAACAGATACATTGCACACATAGGAGCGAAACTGGAGACTGGTGTAAAAGAAATCAAATGTAATACTGGAACATTGGGAGGGAAATTAGAAACGAGAATACAGGTTTCTGCAAAGGATTAGAAGAGTACAGATGAGGGAACATGTAGATGCTAGATGAAAAGAACAATAAGTTTCATTAGTTCAATAAAAATGCAAATCCTCAGTTTGGAGCAGAAATTTGAATCCATTGCAAAGTCTTATTCACGGAGATTTCTTGTACTTATCACATCTGTTAATGGCAAAGTTTCTTTGAGGTTTTTATGAGGAGGTCTTTCCAGTTGAAAATGAACTTTTTACTGTAAAGCAAAGCCAGATTAGGATTACAGGAAGAGTTGGTGAGCAGAAAAAGCATTTACAGAAGAATTTTCTGCCTTTAGTGAAGAGTGTGAGAAAGAAGTCAGAGAGGTTGGAGGCTGTTCCAAGCCAGAAAATTTTTCCTCAAGTTCAGGAGAGAATTCGAATCATTGTAAATTGTTGCAAGGTTTGTAGAAAGGTTTGCGAGAGTTAAAAGACAGTTTAGAGAAACAGCATTCACAGAATACAAAGCAAATACAAAAGGCAGTTTAGAAAGATGATTAATTAACTACTGCTGTAGTACGACTAGCTGTTAATGCTAAGCACAATGTGCTACTGTGCCTGCTAGTGTTGGTGATTCAGAGGTTGATGTGAATTCGATGAGAAGTTGATTGAAAGGGTTTCTAATACTAAAGAAGGTTTATGTGAACTCTTTGCTAGGGTCATTGTCGCGGTAGAAGTAAAGGCCTTGATGGATATGGAGATTCTTCTTATGAAAATGAGCCTGATCCTGCACTTCATTAGAAGAGGAGGAGGACTCGTTGAAGTCATGCTCATTTCAGTTGTGAGGCTGTAAAACATGAAGTGAAGTCTGGCTTTCATTATAATAGTTTCTTACCTGTTTGAAAGTTTCAAATATTAAAAAATACATCACATAGTAATCATCCTCATACTTCATTAGGGCAGCTACATTTTTCACTTCCTCCTAGTTAGCGTGACAATGATAAAACGGATTCTGTGTGCCAGTATTTGGAAGGAGAGGCTGTCATGTGTACATTAACTAAGAATTATGAGTCATATGAGGAATTTAGTATTTTTTCCTTGTGTTCCTGTGTGTTGATCTGAGTCATCTAAAGGCAGAGTTTCACAGGGTCTACTTCAATTATTCTGGTTTTACAAATCCTGCTCGATTCCCGTAAAATTTCTGAAAAATCAATTTTTCATCATTCTCACAGTATTGCTGAATTTATTCATATTGGCACTATCATACATCCTTCACATTGTGTGTCAAATTATTCTCATTCAAGGGTGTGAAAATAACTTAGAAGGTTTCCATAGTCTCCTCCAAGAATTAGAGTATATAATTGCTAGGACAGTGGTCGCAGTAAGACTGATGAGTAGTTTTCATATAGAGATCCTAGATCACAAAGGAATCGGAATTACGACCACGGGCGAGACGATTCAAGCAGGGATACGTGTGGTAACGATAGGATAGGTGTAGGGAAGAGCTCCCTCATCAAAGTGAGGGCAATAATTTTATGAGAGGTAGAAATGGTTTGAATGTTTGATGATAATAGAGGCGGTGGGGAAAACGGTAGTCAGTGGCAATGTGGAGACAGAGATCTAGGATCATCTGTTGTGGAGGTATGATCAGATGTCCCAAGGAATAACTTGCAAGTTGAAATCCTGCAGCTACGAGACTGACAGTTGCAGTCAGCAGCTTATTTGGATGCTGAAAATGGGACAAACGAGAGCAATGAACGCTCAAATAAGTTGGATTTTAAAGATGTAATTGGGGTTTGCTGAATAAGGTATAGGAAGGTTTTCGTCTTTGGTGAGGTCAGTATCGTAAATAGATGTCATTGTAGTCACTTTGTCTTGTGTTGAAGATACTGGTAGCTTGGTGTCTGTGTTCAGCCAATAAGCTTTTCAGAGGTGTAACAGAGTAGCATCAAGGCCTACTCTACCCTCATTTCCTTTACAGACTAAGGTGAAAAGGGCAATTATCAGAAAAAGTGTTAAGGTGAAGAGGTAAATAGGGTGGAGTTTCTTTTTCAAGATCGTAAATTTCTGTGAATTTTGTGATTGTGCCAAGGTTTTCCAGTGATGTATTAGTAGTGGTTGACTACTGTAAAAGAACTTAGCAGTGATGACGTGGGTTGTGATGGAGTAAGTTAGAAGTGTGATGAGGCTTTGTCGAAATTGAATTTTTGTGGGTTTTCTATTAGAGAGAAAAATGCAAGTCATTGTCTTAAGTTTCTCACCAACTCAGAGATATCTTTTGAGTTGAAGCCTGTTCTGAGTGAGGGCACTGTTTATGCAGTTTTGTTACTAGCTTACCAAAGAGATGATTGTACTTTGTAAGAAATATCGAGTCGGGCTGACCATGTTGGAGAAGAAGGAGGGGGGGGGAGTCCGATGAGGCAGTGAAAGGAAATTTTGTTTACCGTGCTGAGATGTAATTATCTAGTATTTTCAGAGCACTCACTGACGTTCAGAGGTTTTATTGTATCATTTCAAGGTTAACGTCTGAAGGATAAGGAACCCCCACGCATACATCACGTACAAAGATAGGTTTGGGGTCAGAACTGAGAAAATGTTACAATAAGGTGTAACTGAGCCTGCTGTCAGTTCCTATTATAACCCATTGTTGGTAGTTATAAAAAGAATGTATTAGTGTGGTGATAGATTTAAGACAGATTAATATAAAATTTTTTCCAGAAACTGATAGGCTGTTGACATGACGTGAGTATCTGCAGAGATTTCATGGTGTGAGAGAGCTGTCTTCACCTAACTAAAGAGCTAACTATTCACTGAGTTGCATTCCGTTTGTCGACAATACGCAGCATTATTGTGTTATGGTTCTTGTTTGACTTTGCATGTGGCCCATTGGACTGAACGTCTGACAACATAAAAATGTTTTAACAGTATCCGTCTTATTGACCACTTAGGCTCAGAATGTATTAATTTCCGAGAAGTACTGGGAGCAACATTACAAGCTGTTGGGAATTTTTTTTAATGTACTTAAAGACAGTGGTGAAAAGGTGAATTTAGAGATGTCAGAGTCGGGTAAAAGTTCTTGGATATTTTATGACTACATCTGGGATTTAGCCTGATCCAGAATAGATTGAGGCTATATGTGATATTTTTTTATTCATATGACTAGCAAGTAAATTCGTGCTATTTGAGAGTATTAGAGGTACACTGTGTTAGGAGGCGTTATACTGTCACTCTTGCAGGCCTGGTGCTTATTAAGTGTCAACTGAACTGTTCGATTACTGAGTTAGAAAATATAGCTATTGAGCCAATGAGCGCTGGAGTTTCTTATGAGTTCATAGTTGAGTCACGAACATTTAGCCATATTGGCACTGTACTTGCAAGAGTTCGGTTTCATTGTTGTTTAAATTCCTGGTAAGGGCAATGGTGTTCACTGATGCTGTCTCGAGATCTCCTGTGTGGTTGAATAATTGGACAGAGGATGATCATAATCAAAATAATTTCAGTGTATTGTAATTATAAAGTGTTGCTATGACCATTTTACCACACGTTCGTTTTGAAGGTACTGGAAAGGTACACGATAATGATCAGTCAGGGAAGGACGTCAAGGTGAAATGGAGAGATCAGACTAATGATGCAATGAGACAGTTTGATAGATTAGAGCATTGATTTTGTTTAGGAGAAGAGATGTGGAACATTCCTACTGGGATGTGTACATTTCTGATGACATAATGAACAAGTTGATATGGCATACTTACTTACGTCCGCGCTCTTGGTCTCACGGTAGCGTTCTCGCTTCCCGAGCTCGGGGTTCTGGGTTAGATTCCCGGTGGGATCAGGGATTTGCACCTGTCCCGAGATGACTGGGTGTTCATCATCATCATTCATCCCCATTACGGTTGGAGAAAGGCAACAGCATACCACCTCCATTAGCACCTTCCCTAGTACAGTTGCGCGGGTCTCCCGCATAGTTCCCCTATGCTCTGTCAAAAAGCATGTTACTTCATTTCCATTTTCACTTGAATTGTGCTCATTTTGGATCAAAAAAATATTTTTACGAACTTTGTGAGTTGTGCTACTTCGTAAAAATGGCGAAGCGAATATTCTAGGATTACGCAAATGGCAAAACCGCTGGTGGTCTCTCATCATACTGTATTATTCCTTCTACATATATATCATTAGTCATATACACTGAAGAAAATGCAACAGACTTACAATGTCCCTACACAGATATTGTGCACTCTAGACACAGTTGCCATGGATATTAAGGTGCTGCAAATCGATCTGCTGTTCGTCCTCCAATCGCTTCCTTGGTCTCCCAATCGAATGGGTTTCATCAGATCTTCCCGTAAGTGCAGCTTTGGCCCAGCAAGTGTCTGACATCTAGGCAATGTGCCATGACAGACTTGCTCACTGCACTTCCATTTTCTGCACCTGTGTTCATTTGTTTCACAAGATCTTATATATCTTGATTCCTTCTACATCTCTGAGTATTCCCATTCCTTGGTTGGTTCAAACAACTGTCTCATTATTTTCCATTCAAAGGTCAACAGATTCTCTTCACATTTTCTTGTGTTTAAGACTTCTATCATATATGACTGAATTAGGAGCTTTCCTATTGGTCTTAATTGACAGATTTTTTTTAGGCATTATCCACTTACGACTGAAATAAGTTCTGGATCAACTGAGAGTGTTTTGTTTATGTTACTATGCCTGTTGAACCACATGTCAAGGTTCTTAAAATTTCCACTGTGGCTATGTTCCATATTGCTACCTGTAATACAATATTATTAGGTGTTTCTGTCCATACTTGTACCATTTCAGTCTTCTCCATATTTATCCTTAGCCTTATGTTATTATTGTTCAGTGCTAATGAGCCGTGGCGGGACTGGCTCCAGTAGCATCTTTGACATGAGTACGATTGATTCGCAGTGCCGGGGTTTGTCTTTGGGCTTGGCCCGGCTCGAGATATAAGGGAGGACACAACGCTGTGAGAACGGAACGCGGCGGTACGAGAGTCGACGACTGGCGGGCGCACAGAAGTCAAGACGGCGTGCCTGAGGCCGGGCGGCGGTGGCCACGTGGTTGTACTGGAATCGGCGGGAGTTGGCCGGAGCTATGCATTCTCCAATAACCTCGTGAGCTGTGGATGTGCCTGCTTCGTTGGAGGGAAACGCTGTTATGGTCTTGCGAAGTGATGGTGTGGCATCATCACAAAATCGCCCTAGCATCAAGATACACAGTAAAGCACGCTAATTGCTAAGAGCGCTTAGTTAACTGTGATTACGATCGCATCCACGGCATGTGATGTGATGCTTGTTCGAATTCATTTGAGGCCTCCTACTAAGCGTGTGCTCTGCTTCGGCATAATATTGATGTATTTGCAGATGTGTGTCCTTAAGTTCTGGTGGGTACCGGTTCTCGTGAGCAAGATCATTTTCCAAATCTTAGTGTTTGTTTATCAAGTACTGTTCCACTAAAAGGAAGCCCTTCCTAATGAAATTAGTTGTTGTTTAGACTTGATTTTATAGAGTTAATTTACTGATCAATCTTAAATGTTAAGGTTAAGAAAGGTTTTTCTGCCTTCTGTTGTCGGGTGTGGTCTGTGTTTCAGTCAGCTGAGGCACTGGGTAGCCGAAGCGCAGGGGTTCCCTTTAGATTACAAGTTTGGCTTACGGGCGGTGGACTTCGCCTGAGCTCGGGTGTTCCGCTTCGCTTCCTTGGTTCACATTTTGGTGGTCTACTCGACGTGGGGTTGCAAACGGAGCCACGTCTTCGTTTGAAATTAAGTAGTACTTCCCTCAGTTGGTTTACCGTTCGTGGTTAAACTTCGGCCTCACAAGCTTGGACCTTACTGCTGTTACTACACATTTAACGTTGTACAGAGCTGTACCTTTCTACACGCTAAAAGTCCATGTTGGTTAAGTTTAATAAATACGTTTTAAGCTTTCGTATTAAAGTTGAGGCCGGGCGTCAAATTTTATTTTACATGTAATGTTAATTGAAAAGGTCTTAAATAATGCGTCTTAGCTAGAGTCGTTTGTTAAAGTTACGGTTAAATTCAGCCTCAGTGGCTTCTGTCAATCTTGGTGGGTAATCGCGGGCTACATGTAATGTTAGTTAAAAGGGTGTTAAATAATGTGTTTTAACTAGAGTTGTTTGTTGCAGTTATTTATTAACTTGCTCGTGATTTATGTAGTGAATGGCTCTTAAATAGTCTTGCCCGGGTGACACTTGTCAAATGTGAAGAGAGATTGTTTTGGTTAATTAATAAATCCACTGGAATTGAAATGTTCACTTCATTGGGTCAGCCCTTCCACCCCCTTTAGGTTTAATGGCTAAACAAAACAGCTGTTAAGTAACTCTGTCCCAGCTAAGTTCATTAGAGTTTCTATCATTTTTTCCTCTGCCTCAAGTACGACTGCAGTGTCAACTTCATATCCCGGTAACTGTATTCTTCTATTTAGCTTCACCCCTTTCCTTTCCCAAATTACTTTCTCCAGGACTAAATTAAAAGGCAACGGTGAAATGGCATCACTCTATCTCACACCATTTCCTTCCTACTATTCCTTCAAAATTGAGAGAATGGTCCGCTGTAGATTTGCTTGGTCCTCTGCTGAGAACTGCCCAAGATTTTTCTTTCGTCATTTTTGCTGTAGAGTTTGTATCAGTCACATCTTGTGGTTTATACCAAGCCATAATTTGACTAAATCAGGTCTAGAGACACAATTTTCATTTGTAGCCCAATCTAAAACTCCTACAAAAGTAGCTTGTCCGGCGACGTTTGTTCCATATATAAATATAAATATATATAATAAACACCATATAAACAGGTCTTGTAGGCTGCCGTTTATGGAGACTTAGATACGCTTATACGTGAAGGTCATTCAAATGAAAACTTCAGACCTGCTATAATATGTTTAATTGCTGGAATGAACAAAAAATTTTAGTGTGATTTTTCGATGCAACCTCCCTGATATTAAATGCACATATTCGTCTCATTCGAAAGTGAACAGATACCACGATGAAAAAATTCTTTTGGTCGTGCGTATAGTGTCATGCACCATGGTTTTCAACTTTTCGTCACTTCTGCGATCCCTGCCTCCCATTGCTTTTTCGAGTGCACTTAACAGCTAAAGCGACTAGCAGCAAAGTCCGTTGAATAAGAAGTATGTATCAGCCATTCAAATTTTTGTGCTGAATAGTCTGAACTGTCTTACTGGCCGTATCTGGTCGAGCCTTGACATGCTGTGGAAATGCTCCTAATGTCAGATGTTGTCGTCTTTTACTCTTAATTACAGGGCAAAGCTAAGTTTTCAGCATGTCTGAATAAGAGTTACTGGTTACTATAATTCTACTATCCATATAATACTACAAAATTACTTCATTTTCATCCCAGAAGAGAATTATTACTTTTTTCCAGCAGAGGGTTGAACGCGGATTTTGTTTTTTTTCTTTTTTTTGTTGTTTCGACAATGAGCTAACGCATCATTCCTTGCCTGATCTTTACCTTTTTGGTTGGAGACATTGTATCACCTTCTAAGTGGTAACGATGCAGAAGTTCTTCACAGGCATCGACACTTTATTGAAGTCCATTACACTGTGAATGTTATTCTGCGCTGAAACAGAACTAATTTCAGAGTTGTGCTTATTTCTTTCAGAGTTATGCGTCTGTTATCCTTTGCAACCTCCTCCACTAACGCAATGTTGTCGTCCGTCACTATGCATTGTGCTTCCCCTGTTCTTGAGGCATCCTCCACAGAAGTTACACTGCTTTTAAACTTTCTACAGTACTCGTACATGTTCTGCAACGACAAACACGCATCGTTTCACCGCGCTGTCATTCTGCGATGAATTTTGATTGGTTTCTTACCTTTACTATACAAAAAACGACTCACAAGGTCGTTGCTCAGTCCCAATGCATGTTGACGGTGGGACGGCCATCTTGTTGTGGATGCTGCTGCCTTCTCCTGCGCTGTAGTATCACTCTGCCTTCTCCTGCTTTGCAGCATCATCTGACACCAGTCAGTCACTTTCTGAACCTCAAGGAGCACTACTGCCCTCTACCAGCTCCATCATACAACTTTTTACAATTTCATGGTACTTTTATGGTTTTTTATTTTGAATCGTACTCTTTTCGCATCTTTCTGATTATGAAGCATCGACAGTGACCTGTAATACATGTTTGTTTCATGTATGTAATAGTTGTGTTATATAATTAGTCTAGATAGTGTACTGCATTATATTTTTTTGTTATTCTTTTATTGATAAGTTAGAAACAAGTTTTTGGGGAGCATGTTTTGTAAGACTAAATTATTATTATTTCTAGTTACTACTGTGTGATCCTATTATTCCATATGCGTCGTCCTGGTGCTGTATGTAGTTGGCTTTCATACATGATGATACCATATTTTCGGTGTTTTTTTGTCTCCTTTCAATGAAAAAACTTCAGATGCACTGCGTATTAGTTGTCTGATTTTACTGTATATAGTGTTGTCAACTGCCAATGTGTGTTTTTCGTATGTTTTTTTATTGCTTTGTAATGTCTGGACATTGTTTGATATACGTATTATTGTTGCGTGTGTGCCTATGCTTCTTTGTGTGAAAGACCTGGTGTGGGAAAATGGAAATTTTCATTGGAGACAATCGAAAATACTTTATTTTTATTTTTATTTGAGTCTGTAGTAGTGATCACTGTAACCTTGCTCTCACTACTGAGATGGACGATTACTACTTTATCTCACAAAAATGATTTAGATTCGCTTTCTCTCTTTGACGTTATATGCTCATCAGGATATCGAGCGTGTGTTTTACCTTAGTTGCTGCGTTATATCCACTGACTGCAAATGCGTCGTCCTCTTTATTTTGAATTCTTTTATCTTGTGTGGGGATAGTCATTAGTTATAGTGTCTGTATTTGTTTAGTTAACGTATCTCAAAGTTAGATGAGGAATACGGTTTTTAGAGCTGTCAAGAAGGATTTAGAGTCCAATACCATTGGTATTTGATACCTCTGAAATAAATCAGATCACTTTTAATCAGGCCTGCAAAACTGTGAGATTTCCTTGCACACAACTCTCTGAACTTTAATACTTTGCTCGATAGCCTAGTGGTGTAAGCGGATAGCTGAAGGCACACCGATTTAGTTGTGACACTCAAAATATTTTTAACAGGGCTCAATAGTCGCTGTCCTCTCTTTTGGTAAGTGCAAGAGCTGTTTCTCGTAGTGACTTCACCTCACGACATGTGCTGAAGACCTCCGATCCATCAGAGATTATGGAGAAAAATTCCTAGATTTACATATACTCGTGGTTTTACGTCAACAGACTATGATAAAGAGGTTATAGAGTCAGATTCTCGCATGATCACATTTGTTCGTGGTTTTACACCAACAAAGTTTTGTTGCATTTGGAGATACAAAATTGTTGTGGATTTTAATTTCTCTCTAGGTAACAGAGAGCCCTGTGCCGATCAGTAGCAGTACTAACTGTACATCGTGTTACATTAAATTAGTATGCATTTTGCATAAAACTTTCTCATAATTTTCGGAATTAACTGTTGATCAGCGGAATAGTACCTTTGATAGTTTACCTGTTCATGGGTGTTCTCAGTTCCTAGTGAGTAACATTTAAAACGTTTTGCAAGCTCGAATACTCCTTGCACTTTCAGATCTGATATTCGTGTTTTGTCTGCTTTCACCTCTGTTTGCTTATTTTATTTTGGCACTCCAGTAACTACGGTATTTTTCTCAAAATTTTATGATTGCTAACAATGCCTTCTTAAACCAAATTAGAATAGGTCTATATGAAACAGACGGATGAAACTTGTAAAGAATAATGAGACGCAATCCTTAAATGGTGAGCATCGATTTGAGCGTTATAATGTTATATCATTGGAATATACAGCAGAATCTTCAAACAGAAAAAAATCGGTTTTTCCCTTACTTAAGGCGCAGTAATTTCGTCATGGCGATAAGTAAATTTCTTTCACGTATCGTAACAAAAGTTGTCTTTAACTTGAAGAGAGATCTGACTCTTTGCAAATTCTATACTAGTAGTTCTGAATATACCCGCAAGACATTTCTGCTATTACTTAACTCGGGTAATCTCCAACTGTAGATGAAATTTCAATCTTAGCTTCTTGTTGTAATTTCCAGCTGCATTAACGGAAAGGATGATAAATGAAGGTAACAGTCAATAGATAATTGCAGGGATTACTAGAATATAATGTGCCACGAGAAAAAACAAATTAAAAAATGTAGTTGTATTGGTTAAGTCTATCTGTGTGAGAGACAAGTAAACAAAACAAAACAGAAAATGTCTTGCATTTACAGCATAACAATATCCAGCGCCGGCCGGGGTGGCCGAGCGGTTCTAGGCGCTACAGTCCGCTACGGGCGCAGGTTCGAATCCTGCTTCGGGCATGGATGTGTGTGATGTCCTTAGGTTAGGTAGGTTTAAGTAGTTCTAAGTTCTAGGGGACTGATGACCTTAGCAGTCAAGTCCCATAGTGCTCAGAGCCATTTGAACCAATATCCAGCAACAAATATAAAATTTGTGATACAGAATTTACAATATGAGACAGTGTTCATCTACGTGACAAACACAGTAATTGTGTTAATCTGTTCCAACAGATAACGTAACACAGAAATATAATCTGCAAAAGGCAATATAGTGAAACTATTTGAGGTAACAGATGAGCTAGAGAGCTGTGTCAAAGGGACTACGCTTTACAGGACTCAAAAATAAACGTCTCTAAGGGGATAACAAAATACAGAGACAAAACATCGTATTTCAAAGTGTTATCACCAAAACTAAGACTGTATTATATTAAAAAGTAATGTCAAAAACTATTTGTCCCATAACTAGTATCAATGGGTTCGTATGATATGTAATTACGTTGATTAAACTGAAGAACAAGGTTAGGAAAACGAATGCATGCAGTCTAGCGATATTAGACTTTACAATAATGTAATAAAAGTCTTTTTTGTGGAAAAGTGCAATGAATGGTATACCGACATTTTTATGCAAACAAAGTACAAAACAGAAAACTGAAGCAGACAACACCGCTATTGCACATTTCATTTGATAAATTCCTCTGCATTTTTTATAAAATACAAGTGTCCTGTCTTAGCCTAAATTATTGGGATTACAACCTGTTTTGTTACAGACGGTTTTAAGGTGCAGCATAATATTTCATTCACAGTGCAACATTTTTGACTCCTTTAAATTCAATTATTATATTTTATATTTTGTTAAAACTCAGGATATATGTAATAGTTGTCTCGCTACGTTTAGGAAACTGACTTCTGTGATTCATAATGCGACACATCTGACTCCATTACTTTCAATGATTAACTTTCTTTGTTAAAAATGAGCACCTCTGAGCACCTCACTTACAGTCATGTCAGTGTGAATTACGACAGTAGTCTGTTGATATTTCCTGTAGATGTCAATGAAGGTCATATTCATATCTCAGTAAATTATATTGACAATAAGTAGAGTGTGATGTACTCTTGGAAGGAGTGGAGGAGCAAGGAACTAAATAATAAGTCGCTTGTATGGAAAAATTATCTCGAACCAGTCCATGAGGTATGGTACTTAAAACATGTGCTACACGGTAACAATCATTAAAGACTCACTTATAATCCATTATGTATTGCTTTAATAATTTGATATATGTCACATGCTATTACAATTAATAGAATTGCTTTGTTTCTGTAACTGCTGAACGACATTAAATGAACACACAATCTGATGGTAGTAAATGTCATAGGTAGGTTGTGTTGGTACAAGGTATGAAATTTCTCACGATTTCTGATCTGTTGCGTATTGAACTTACTATAAGCGTTAAAAATACATGAAATTTCCATAAGTTATTGTTACCAAGGTAAATACACACACACACATCTTTGTATGCACTGCTCAACCAAAGTTTGGAATACTGTGGTAAATTGTAGTCTACGATACTAGAGGTCTCATTGACCTACGCACATCATGCATTACCCAGTTAGATCCCACATACTGGATGATTTTTACTACTGGTATGCTTCGTGGGCATTTCCCTGTCATGTAAACATACCACTGCCGCAGCGGTACACCGCGAGCAGAGCAGTAACAACAATAGCTTCATTCAATTTGTGTTCAGCACTGCAGTAAGAGGTCACATAGAGGCATACAACACTTTCACAGAGTCAGGATAGTGGCTCTACTTTCAGCAGGTCATACACAACAAGATACTACCGGTCAGTTACATGACACTGAAAGTGATGTGTGTAACGTGTGAAGAAAGTGCAGAGAGACGAGAAATGTGAACGATAGGCCTCGCAGTGGTCGTCCTCGTATGACAACGCCAATACAAGGCCGTTTTCTTCAACTGTCGTCTCGCAAGTGCCCAATATCAATTGCCATAAATATTTGAAATGACTTGTCCTGGGCCACAGGGACTCGTATCTCAGACCAAACAGTGTAAAAGATTCCACCATGGTGGTCTTCATTCCAGAACACAAATGAGAGGTTTTGTACTGAACCGCCGGATCTGACGTAACAGAAAGACCTGGGCTCTTGCTGATCAACATTGGACCTTCCAGAAAAGAGTAATGTCATCGTTGCTGAAGAGATCAGGACTGGTTTGCCACCAGACACTAGACGTGTTACGGTTTGGAGAAGTGTTAGACGATACCAGGAACGCCGATACGTTCAACAGCGGACCATTCTAATTCCTGTCATGGCAATATGACTGGTCCACAAGACCTCCAAGAGGTTCTACAAACGATTGTAAGGCCCTACATACGTGAAATCGGTGACAACTTCACCCTAGTCCAAGACAATGCATGACCGCACCGTACTCTAGCATTGTCTCGATATCTTTAGAGATGCAACATCAGCGGAATTCATTGGCCATCGACATGTATCCAACAGAGAATGCATGGGACATGTTGAACGTGGCCATTGCACAGCGTCTGAATCCACCTGAGGATCTTCAGGACCTCTCAGAAGCTGCCATTGAGGAGTGGGACCCCATACCCATAAAATTTATGATCTCAGCCACAGCATGCTTCGCAGAGTGGAAGAACTCATTCGTATGCAGGTAGGCCATGCTAACTAGAAACTGATAGTCATCATCATGAGATAAAGATTTTCACTGTTTTTGTTTTACGAGCTGTACACTTGAGGAGAGAGCCTGCTTTCTTTTGTAATGAATTTTGTATATAATTAACTTGTTTTCAGAAAGAATTCTGTTTATTTTGTTAATAAGATATTGTACAAACCTCAATGGGTGTACTGTAAGAACCCATTGTAGCAAACTCTGTGATATTCCATACTTACTGAAGGTATGTGTATAGGTTCCTCATTACTAGTGCAATATTCTTCGTGTGTCTATTACAGAAGTGGAGTGATTAACATATTAGCATGTATCTCTGAGTTTAACTGAGATAAAACAGCCAGGCTCGATAACATATATAAGAACGTGTTCAAATCAATAGCGTTAGGCAGTACATAATACATGCGTCATAGCTTTGCCTTATTGTGTGTTGCAATTACACATTAACATGAAGCATATGCTCTTGATATTACCAGATGTACTGTTAATGTAGAGACTAACTAATCCATTAGGCTATATTCGTATAATTTATTCGTAATTTACTTGACAGGTTATACCAGTCCTTCATGGAAACTGTAAATGCTGTTTTCGTTATGGCGAACAAGTATATATATTGTTTGTATATTTTAGTAGAAACTGGAAATAATCCAGATAGTTTCTGAAGTTATATGATATGTATTACTTGTGACCTATGAACAATACTGTGCAGACATTACATTAGATAGACACTTAATGTAAAATCATTATCTCCGCAGTTTCACAGATGATATGGTGACCGTTTTACAACTATCCTGTACTCCTTCTGCGTATGGGACTTCGTTGCACATCTTCTAGTCACGATTTTTGTTCAATGTGTAACTAATGTATGCAGCACAATCTATAAGTAATTGATACAACTGGATTACAACAGATGATGCATTTATTTGCTTCTTGACATCACCTCACAGTTATCTCTACAAACTAAACACGCAAATAATGCTGTAGTACACGATCACCAAAAGTTAGAAACTACGAAACTTGGCCATTCTTTAATAACAAGTTTCATTTCATATTCAATACAGCGGGATCAATGCAACTGATCTTCATGTTCCCCTATTGCTCCCACATATTGCAGAGACGAAACTGAATAAGTATGACCATATATGTAGTTACGGTTCCCACAACAGCCTTCACGATTCTGTAGTCAAGTGACAAGAGACTAGCTGCAGTATACTTAATGCGAATATTTCTCAACTGTTGGACAAAGAGCTGAAGTTCAGAACAGCACATGCAGTCGCTTGACAGTGGTGACAGCATCAGTTTGTTGAGCAGATTCTCTGTACGGCTAGCCTCTTGAACGACAGCTTCACTGCTGTAGACTAAGCTACACACTTGCCATGTATTTTGCACAACCCATGCGACACACATCACTAAATTTCCGAACTTAGACTTCACTGATCTCGTTAATATCATGTCGAAGGAAACTATCACAATCTCATACATGAGGACTACCATAGAGACGAAAGAAGAGACCATCAGCACTAGATTTTGTGTGCCGAAGGCTACGTTGACGCTTCTACTAATTTCATAAAAGAGGCAGTGAGCGTATCGTAGTTTTCTCAAAAGAACGAATTTTCCTACTTCTTTCCTAGCAGAACCAGCAAATGGATTGCTGCAGTAGACAGTTCCTTCTGAACTTCGGATCCAAGACATCCTCGGTTGCTTGTACTGGCGATGCTTTTCAACCGATTTCCTTGGGTTAGTCAAAGTGCAGCTACCGACAGCAATGTTGACAGAAGCCGAAATATTGCTGTCTAGGTCTTCCTCTTTAGATAATCCAGAAACACATAACAAATGCTCATTTATTTGCTCGGACAGTCTCTGTGTAGTACTATTGAATATTAAAAACTGTAAAACCACAATGTTCTTGATGAAATCTGAGATAAAAAATGGTGTCAAAAACAAACATATATTATTGTCTGAAAACTGCCATAGACTTATGCCGCAACAAAAAACATAGGTGGCAATTGTTCCTGTAACTGTAGGTGTAAATAATGTTTTAGTACCTAAATATTCTGTTAAATAGTCTTTGAAGATAATTTTTTTTACTGCTACAAATTTGATTTGCCAGTAGTCCACGTGACACTGCTTTAATGTAGTGCTACAAACTGTCAACACAAAAACAGCTGCTCCACTGAGGGACAAATGAAAATATTTCGAGTATTTTAAAATACTATCCTCGTATCCACGTGATTGAACCACCAAGAAAATCCCAGTGAGAAATGCCAATAGTAGCACCGTCGCCACGATAATGCTATATAGTTTAGCTTTCGTAGACACAATAAAATTCGACTTTCTGTTGTCAAAGTGTAGTGGAGCAACACCTGCTATCTTGGAGACAAAGATCAGCACTCTAGTTTCCTTATCAATAACTTGAACTGCGTCCATGTGAGCTGCACGTCCTCCTCAGACAGCTATCCTTACACGCTGCAAGCAGAGACTGCGGTTAAAGAGGTTAGTATAATGGGAATACTTTTGTATGGCGACCGTGGAACAAAGCAAGACGTGATAAATCTTCTAACACTCACCGGTTTTATCTTGATTACGAAAATTATTATACAGCCCAGTAAGAGCAAGAAATCAATACCACCCTACTGTTGAAAGTCTTTTTGTACTGTCAAATTATCTCTGTGTGTTTACACAAATTGAACATACTCTTTGTTCTCAGAATAAGCGTCATTTGTATGGTGCAATCTTCCTTATAAACTAACATTTGACGTTCGAAAATTACATTACGAAAAATGGACGTGTGGGAAGGACAGCCCAAGCTTGTATTTTTCATCAATTTTATGGCATGATATTTATCCTTTCACATTGTATCACCTATGGATTCCTGGAATTAGATCGTAATAGTGGTACAGAAGCGTCGTGTCTGCAGTAGTCTTTCATATTTGCTTAAGCAAACCTCTCCGCAGACGGCTGCAGCCATTAATTGCAGTTATTGTTACGTTCGTATTCTTTTCCTAACATGACTTCATTTTACATACCCTAAGAGATTAGCATTTATACACTCCTGGAAATTGAAATAAGAACACCGTGAATTCATTGTCCAAGTAAGGGGAAACTTTATTGACACATTCCTGGGGTCAGATACATCACATGATCACACTGACAGAACCACAGGCACATAGACACAGGCAACAGAGCATGCACAATGTCGGCACTAGTACAGTGTATATCCACCTTTCGCAGCAATGCAGGCTGCTATTCTCCCATGGAGACGATCGTAGAGATGCTGGATGTAGTCCTGTGGAACGGCTTGCCATGCCATTTCCATCTGGCGCCTCAGTTGGACCAGCGTTCGTGCTGGACGTGCAGACCGCGTGAGACGACGCTTCATCCAGTCCCAAACATGCTCAGTGGGGGACAGATCCGGAGATCTTGCTGGCCAGGGTAGCTGACTGACACCTTCTAGAGCACGTTGGGTGGCACGGGATACATGCGGACGTGCATTGTCCTGTTGGAACAGCACGTTCCCTTGCCGGTCTAGGAATGGTAGAACGATGGGTTCGATGACGGTTTGGATGTACCGTGCACTATTCAGTGTCCCCTCGACGATCACCAGTGGTGTACGGCCAGTGTAGGAGATCGCTCCCCACACCATGATGCCGGGTGTTGGCCCTGTGTGCCTCGGTCGTATGCAGTCCTGATTGTGGCGCTCACCTGCACGGCGCCAAACACGCATACGACCATCATTGGCACCAAGGCAGAAGCGACTCTCATCGCTGAAGACGACACGTCTCCATTCGTCCCTCCATTCACGCCTGTCGCGACACCACTGGAGGCGGGCTGCACGATGTTGGGGCGTGAGCGGAAGACGGCCTAACGGTGTGTGGGACCGTAGCCCAGCTTCATGGAGACGGTTGCGAATGGTCCTCGCCGATACCCCAGGAGCAACAGTGTCCCTAATTTGCTGGGAAGTGGCGGTGCGGTCCCCTACGGCACTGCGTAGGATCCTACGGTCTTGGCGTGCATCCGTGCGTCGCTGCGGTCCGGTCCCAGGTCGACGGGCACGTGCACCTTCCGCCGACCACTGGCGACAACATCGATGTACTGTGGAGACCTCACGCCCCACGTGTTGAGCAATTCGGCGGTACGTCCACCCGGCCTCCCGCATGCCCACTATACGCCCTCGCTCAAAGTCCGTCAACTGCACATACGGTTCACGTCCACGCTGTCGCGGCATGCTACCAGTGTTAAAGACTGCGATGGAGCTCCGTATGCCACGGCAAACTGGCTGACACTGACGGCGGCGGTGCACAAATGCTGCGCAGCTAGCGCCATTCGACGGCCAACACCGCGGTTCCTGGTGTGTCCGCTGTGCCGTGCGTGTGATCATTGCTTGTACAGCCCTCTCGCAGTGTCCGGAGCAAGTATGGTGGGTCTGACACACCGGTGTCAATGTGTTCTTTTTTCCATTTCCAGGAGTGTATTTTCTTTAACTGCAGAGAACTGAAATAAAGAGTTTCGTTTGTAAATCATCATTAAGGCAGGTTTGTTATGGTTAGCCTTTTCTTATTTTGAGAATCAAAATTTTTGTTCATTTCTTAAATTACAAATGATATAGATGAGATAAAATATTTTATAGTATGTAATAATACATAGTTGCATTTACTTGTTTGTTCTAGTTTAGCATCTGCCACTTACATGAGTACTTACATACAACGCTTCTTTTAAATTATGTCTTAACATCCTCTGCACCATTCTCAGAGAGCGTCTCAAATATTTTAGTACTTCCTCAAAAGTATAGGAAAATATTTATTTCTTAAATTTTTAGTTTCACCAATGCTTATCTTCTGTTCCTACTGTCTTATTCGATACACCTTCGATAGTATGATTATCTCAGTTTCCTTTTAAGAATTTTATTTACTTCTAAAAATACAGTCAATTATTCTAAGCTATTAGATAATACTGTGGTTCAGATTCAGCGTTAAACCGCAGATTCCCCTAAAAATGGCTTCGTGAATAAATAGAAACATCGGAGAAGGCAAGGTCGTACCATCTCTAATACGATCGTGCACCGTAAAACACTGCGTCACTCATATCAAAGCCGGCCGAAGTGGCCGTGCGGTTAAAGGCGCTGCAGTCTGGAACCGCAAGACCGCTACGGTAGCAGGTTCGAATCCTTCCTCGGGCATGGATGTTTGTGATGTCCTTAGGTTAGTTAGGTTTAACTAGTTCTAAGCTCTAGGGGACTAATGACCTCAGCAGTTGAGTCCCATAGTGCTCAGAGCCATTTTTGAACTCATATCAACATTGGAATGAAGACAGCGTTTTCTTTCTTTAACTCTTTCGTGGGCAAAATTGTTGAGCAGTGTGTTTTAATAGCTGGAGAGCAGGTAGTAGTTAACAGATAGACATATTTATCATACAGAATATCAAATTTCCTCCAACTGTGAAAGTGAGGTCACGCAACAAGGTGGGAAGTATTCTTCCCACTGCCCTTCCTTCGGGCTAAATGACAAAAACGACTTTTTCAATATATGTCATATTTCTTTAATAAATTTACTTCTCTTGTTACGATGATTGTTCACAATTACTTGTCATGAAATTTTTTGAAACATGGGGCTATGCAAAGTGGTATTTGACAATATGTACAAACACAACGAGTGCTCTTTTCCACAGCTTTGGTACCACAATGACGGCACGTCCAGTAGGTTTCTCCTAAAATGGGTTGATGCTCCCCTACAGCCACATGACGAAAATCCTCAGGTACTTTACCTCTTTTGGCCAGAAAGATAGGTTTTTTTCCACGCCTTTTTTGGGATGAGAAGCCAGCGGTTAATTGTCTGGCTAGATGGATCGCGTATGTGAGCTGATCATGCTGTCCACTTTCTCTTTTACTTATTTTCCACAGGATAAAACTGTTCATTGCAGCAACCAGGAAATAAAATATTCTGTGCCACCATTTTACAGAACGTCTGCCAATAGAATACCTTTCTCGTAATTGATCAAACTTATCGACACCACGCATTATTTTGTTGTACTCTGCCACAACTTCAGGACAAGAAATCTCTGTACTAGTACCATCCTTGTTTTTCCTTTTCAATGTGGCTGTTTTTCATGGGTCATGAATTGAGGACAGGAAAGTGACTGGAAGGTTATCCATCCATTTTACTGCAGAAATGGCTCCTTTTGTTTCAAACTGGAATTCTCCTCGTTCCAAATTTACGTTTTCCTTCATAAATGTGGATAAATCAAAAGTAACTACCTTATACTATAGCTTTGAGGAAAAAATCACAAAATGCCACGCAAACAGCACTGAAAGGCTCCTCTACAGAGCAACACTCAGCTATAAAATGCCTCTGCGCGAAGGTACAGCAAAAACGGCGGGAACTTCCGATTCGAAGTAGTACCCTGTACTGTTCACTAGGTGATAGCACCGTACAGAGGTGGGAACTGTGAATCCCACTGGACTAGGAGCGATTTCATTGTAGTGGGAAGCATGTTTCCCATGGCTCACGAAAGGGTTAGGCAATCTAACAGGTGATTTATGACCTGTTATTTTCTTCTGGTGTATTGTGAAGTTATCGTTCGTTACCTGTGGAAAACATTACTCCGTAATTACCCTGTCTCTTAAACTTTCTTTTACGTTATCTGTTCTAGTATACATGTGTCGCTACCAGTACTATCAATACACCCATTACTCTCAAGTGAAGCCTAAACATACTACAGAAGGGCGCTTTCACTTGGCACGAGTAATTGATTACATGGCGTTGCTCTGTTACGTAGTATTCTCCTTTCATTTTCATCCAAACCTATCTAATCTATATTTGTGTCAATGCTCGTATGTGTACAATAAATAGAGAAGAAGAAGATTATTTCCTCACCGTTTCACGCCTCCTAAGAGACTGTTCTAGTCAAGAATAAAAATCATAATAAAAAAGACAGACAGTTATTACAGAATGATAAAACCATGGTTGCAACGCGTGGCACAAGTTAACTGCTGTAGCCGGTTAAGACCAACACAAACACAGCGAAAGATGCATCAGGCTAAACGGCATGAAAGCCAACACTGCCATGACACGGGCACGAGGATTAGTAGTGCCATCTAGCAACAAAACGGCAAACTTATAAACATCTGCGTTAAAAGCAAAGTTACTTGGTTGTATGTATACACTACTATCATATAGTACCCAGATAACAGACGATGTGAAAGTCTGCAAAAATAGTAAATCAGCCTTTCTACAAGTAGTTTTAAATAAAACAAAAACTGGCAATGACAGTTGGATAGGAGAAACCGACTTTATGACGCTAATGTAGGGAAAAAATCGAAAATCATGAAATTCTTAGAACTATCGAAACCTTGGTAATGTTTTCTAAAAATATATCGCGTGCAACCGGTTGGCTGACTATTACTTTTTGTAATTGCATACACGGTTACTTATCTCACGGCCAAAAAAGTTAAAGAAAAAAACAGATGAATGTTGCACTCTCCATCTTGAACGACAGCACAGTCTAACATAACAGTCGCGACACTCACTGCTGTGAAAGTTGTTGCCTTTTGACAGATGGAGCGACACTAGCGCTCAAAGCGGCGGGTAAGGCGAACGTCAGACGCTTCGTAAGCATAATGTATTATTGTACAGGTACAGTTTAGTAACATGATGGTATATACCCCTCAGGATCCTTAGGACACCTAAAAAACGATAGCTGTTGTGTCTTCTTCCTGTTGTTGCTGCAATTTGTAGCGCTACAAACGCTCCCGATGGTAAAAACCATTGTATAAATCAAAATAAACAATCACTATTCGCTTTCACGATCGCGCCGAAGTCACAGCTCAACCGACCGGCCGCTTGGGGCGCTGCTGGCGCTGTAGGCAACAAAATCGAGGCGAAGTGTCTCGACTGTTATGTTAGACTGTGATGACAAGGTGGGCAAGATTATTATGCCAAACACAGTTGATGTCGCAACACATCCATCACCTTGATGGAGTCATTGTCTTTCCAAAATCCTAGAATTATGTCCGATAATACTCATAACAATTGATGTTTCGATTCAGTTCACTTTAATTAATTTTTGTTGACATAAAGTTTAACACAGCATGCCTCATCAAAGAGTTTGCTTTGGTGGACATTATACGAGGGCAAAGAGCTTTCATGAACAAGTTCTTTGGAAACAGTGAAGAGAAAGAGGAAGGATTATTGGTTTTTTGACAAGCAGATGGAAACTGGTGGAGATAAGATATTCCAGAGGAATTCCCTCTCGCTGAGATAAGAAATTTCTGGAAATCCTCTCCCCTGGTGACTCAGGTGACGAACACTATTAACCACAATGTTTGCACATCTGTCTCATCGACGTCTGTCTGATTTGCACACCACAGTAAATTCCTAGGCAACAACATATTACAGAGGGACTACAGTTATCCCCTCAAATAGTTGGCCCACACTGCGCTGTTGGAAATAGTGCTGACTTTACAAGTCTCAATTTGCTTTTTCTTGTTGCAGCTTGCTATGATAAGTCTGAACTTGCTTAGTCGACATCCTGATCAGTCTTTCTGATGCCTGCACATGCTCAGTGACACAATCTCCAATCATGTCGTATTTTTCCGAATAGGTAATCTGAAACCGAATATAGAATACTGTGTTCATTTCTCCGACATGCTATTCAACACATAATTTTGAGTACATCCTCATCTAGAATGGAAATTCTTCTGCATTCCTCTCCTGAACCAACACCATTGTGCATTTAAGCGATGATGTGCGAAACATAAATTTAGCTCATCCTGAATCCAGAATATATGTGAGACGGAGCTATCATCCTTCAGTGATTCATCCTTAGCTATTAAACAGCATCGAAAGAAATTCTGTGAAGCTGGATTCGTTTATACTGGTGATGAGCATCAAATTGTGTATTTCGACAGTGGAGGAGGACTGAAACTTTGGGAAGAAAATGGCGACTCATGGGCTGAACATGCCATTGATTTCTCAAGCATTTGTTTGTGGTTGTTGAGAAGGGTAGCGATTTTGTTGACGCTGTACATCGGAACAAAGACGTGGTTATTACAACAAAGCATGCAGCAAATAACGAACTTCATCCAAACTTTCAAGAAGCTGTAACAATTGTTAACCTGAAAGCAGCAAGTGCTTCGTCATAATGAACGGCACGTGACTGAGAGGGCTACCGACAATGCTCACCTGTGTAAAATTGTGTTCCAAGAAGATATGAGAGTGTTATTTTTTCCTTGCAGAGACATTACCCTATGCATTAAATGTACACTTTTCATTTCTTCATGTGCTGTGGGGTAGAATCCTGTTTTAGCTGTATAACAGCATAATTTTAGTAATAGATTCCGCGTTAATGCCTACTTTTGACACAGGAAGTCGTTTGTTAATACAAATTTTTCTAATTTATCAAGTGTGAAAAATAATTTACTGTTTTTAGATGACTATCATTCTTTTCTTCAATACAAGCCGACTTAGGTATTCACACTTCCGTATTCTTCCTCCTTCTATGGCACACCTACTTCTTATTACCATGAATGTACGCTCCCTACGAAGAGTTCACTGCGGTCACCAGAATACGATGGCCGGCCATTGTGGCCGAGCAGTTCTAGGCGCTTCAGTCTGGAACCGCTCGACCGCTACGGTCGCAGGTTCAATCCTGCCTCGGACACGGATGTGTGTGATGTCCTTAGGTTAGTTAGTTTTAAGAAGTTCTAGGTTCTAGGAGACTGATGACCTCAGATGTTAAGTCCATAGTGCTCAGAGTCATTTGAACTATTTGGAGAATACGATGTTCTGCAATTGAACTTCCCTCTTTGACAAGAGCTGCTTAAAATACTGTTTTTATCAGAACGGCTAATACGCTGTCTGGGTGCATTTTCATAAGTAACACAGACAATTTCAGTATGGGGATATTTAATTTACTTGGAAAGCCTGCGGTAGAAATATTGAGCTCTCGGTGATTTTTAGACCTGAGAGTAATATTCATGCATTTTATGCTGTAATTTACATCAGCAGTAGTGCTCATATGTTGCCAGTTTTAACACATATAGATTAATTTAGTAGATGTACTCAGCTAGGACTATTGTCGTCTACTGCACTGTGACTTATTAAATTGGCGAAAATAAGCAAGCTGTGACTTTTTAATTATTAGTACAGACAATTTAGAATGTGGAGGTATTTAAGAGTCAACTTTGCTTGAAAAGTGTGTGAAATCTTACACACACTATAATTATAGTTTGCTTGTATTTTCATAGAAATGTTGCACGTTACTATAAGCATGTCAGCTAAGTGTGTCTTAATAAGTTATACAGACAACGTAGAAGAGAAAATATTTAACTTGAAGGCCAATAGAGCCTGCAATTGTGATACAACTTTCGAACTTTGGTTGTTAACGATTGCTGCATGTTCAAAAAGCTATTATCGTAGTGCCAGTACGTAAGCTGTGTGCCTTTTAATAAGTAATACAGATAATATTGGTGTGAGAATATTACAGCTGAACGCTCATTGCGCTTGCAGGATATGTGAAATTTTATATTTAAAGGAAGTTAAATTTTGATCGAATGTTCGTAGGAATCTGTAATTACGCTTGATAGTTATGGTTATCAGCCTGCATAAATAAGTGTTTTTATGGTCGATAAATGATAAATAGTTTTATTAAAAATTTTCACCATCTTTGGGGATGTTACTAGTTTATCACTGTCTTTGGTCATCTCATGAGTTTGTATAAAAAAGCATGACATTCTGCATCATGTCATAGAAGCCAGGGGTACTAAAGGCATAATTTGCCTCTAAGTTCATGAAAAAATTGTACTCAAGGCTTAAATACATTGTAAAAAAAATAAATGCACTGCGAAGGAAGTGTCGAATGGAACGGCAATCAGTGGATGAGATGTTCATGTACGTACAAACAAATGATTTATTTCAGGAAAAGTCGATTATTTGTTTAAGAGAAAGAGTGTCACAAACTGAGCAAATCATTAACGCGTACGCCCACTTCTGCTACTTAAGCAATCAGTTATACAGCTTGGAACTGATTGATAGAGTTATCCTGGTGGATATCGTGCCATATTCTGTCCAATTGCCGCTTTAAATCATCAAATTTCCTAGCTAGCTGGAGGGCCTTGCAATAATACTGCAACTTCTTAAGTTGGGGAGAGATTTGGTGACCTTGTTAGCCAAGGTCAGCAACGAGGTTCGATTCCTGGTCAGCCTTCATCATTGATTTATTTCAATGCCTGTAGGCGTCTGAAGTCTTAATTTCACTTAATCATGCATTCTACACGGCTGCTGCATCACCAATAGTGTCTGGAGTGTCAGCCACGTCTGACAGAACAGAAATCTAATATCTGTATGCAAGATATAGGCTGAAAAAGCCTCTAAGGGGCTCGTGGAATTAGTGTGGTTCTGAGAGACAACCCATTTTGTGTCAGGCGTCTACCCCCACTGCTTTGTATGCAAGAAGTTTACCATCCACTGCTGCAACTGTTGGAAAACTGATTGTGTGTTGTTGAGCTAATGCCTCAGTGGGAGGTGTGAAAGCCGCGTTTGGTGATGGCTTGGAGTCTGATGTCAAGTACTGCTTGTATCTCAGTTTGTTGAGTTTTATGGAAATGTGGTTACTACCATAAATGGGACTCAGAACTATCTCTGTAGCAGCTCTTATTTTCTTTGGATGGGCTGGAGGGTCAGTGAATTTAATAATACATGATTCGATATCCGGATTTTTGGATAGGATCTGAAGAATTTTCCTTTGCCATGGTTGAACAGTGCGGATGTAAGAGTCGCAACCACTCATTGCATGGAAGAAGAACATATGATTTTCAAAAATCTTCTCCACTGCACTTCCACGATTGTAAAGGAAGTGAGGGTTGCATCTGTCCAGGACTTTAGGAAATATGTACCGGGGGAATTTTGCAGAGACATCATTACGACCAGATGGTAAAAATCTTCGCCCAGAATTGAGACACTCTTGGCGGCTGCAGGAAGGGATTCTGACATTCGCGCTATCAGTGTGTCTCCATCATCAACTGTATGCTTGGAGATGATTTCACTTTCACTGCATTTTGTCATAGGTATGGTGATGAAACGAACTTGTATTCGCATTTGGTAGAAAATTTACTTGCAA
Source organism: Schistocerca piceifrons (assembly GCF_021461385.2). NCBI lineage: Eukaryota > Metazoa > Arthropoda > Insecta > Orthoptera > Acrididae > Schistocerca > Schistocerca piceifrons. The sequence goes on from NC_060141.1 coordinate 488,909,223, forward strand.
AACTATTGATGGCAAGGTGCTGCTAAATTGTATCTTCACAGACTCGACTTTGGACTAACTCACGAAGCTCTCGATGAACGTGATGGTCTTTTGGCCATTTGGGTACCCACCGAACACAGGTGTCGCACCTTGATTGTACTTACTTCGTTCATAATCTATATATGAGTCGCAAACTTATTCGGAGATATGCCCCCTCCACCATACGAATCTGTGAAAAAAATCATATTAACCATGTATACTGTACTGCTTGGTTCCAGAGCAGTAGGGGTGGAAATTGAAAAAAAAAAAAATGGTTGGTTCCCAACACCACACAGAAATTTGGTTTCTTCCGTTTACATTTTGGAAATACAATAAGATTAGCAAGATCGGTGTGGATAGAGGTGAATAGGACTGTACCTCACGAAACTGTGCCGGAAGTGTGAAGGGTCGTGCTCAAACATAGACGGCAACTCTGATACAGAAGACGAAGATGACCTGGACGAGCCGCTTGCAGTACACCTGCTTGAAGAAACTGAGAAGACAGTAAGTATCAATTTTTACTATTTTTTGCTGCATTATGCATGTTTACTAATGGGTTTTTCTGTGTTATAACATCAACATTTCAGTTACGGTTTTTTTTCAGTTGGGGGACGGAAACAACTCACTGTTCAGCTCGACCTTCCACAGCCACTGACGCTTTGTCTCGACCTTTCACTGTCCAACACCCTTCCCTTGAACCTGGCGTGCGCCATCAACAGCCAAACGGAGAGGAGTGAATAAAACTGTACACACGACTTCAGAACAAGTATATGTTCATACATCGATAATTCACTATAGCACTCATCTGTATTTATCCGTATTCTGCCGCTAAATTCCTTCTTCCTTTTCCAGATGGAGAACAATGCCTGGGCTCGACATTTGCACATTTCATGAGACATGCTCATTACCACATCGCATAAAGATTTCATATTCAATTCTCATTTGGGTGTCATGTGCCAAATATAATTTGTTAATGTTTTCATCATGTATGCTTACCCATCAATTCTTTTCAAACAACCGCTTTTAATCGTAGTGCGTCGAAAGTATAGCGCCGATGAGAGATGGACATGTGGGAGAGATCGTTTGGCTCTAAGGCACAAAAGGCATTTTCCGTAATTTTCGCTTTTCTCCCTCTCTCCTGGAGGAGGAAACCATCGACTGCGAGAGTGTTGCCACATCACCTTTACGAGTCTGCTACCACTGGCAAGGCTCCTGCCAAAAGACCCGGTGCTTGCGTTACACGATCAGTGTGCGTCAAGAGTAATGGGCAACACCAATGTTTGAATCCTATCTCCTGAGGTGTTACTGGGGAGCAAGCCTATTACTGAAGCAGCTAGATTTTGTTATTACATTTTCAAACTTTACTTTGGCATTTGGCGCAGCACTATGAGATCTACTAAATCATGTCCATTTTAGAAATAATGTTCAATTTCCCACTGCCTTGTCCTTTCGCTCCTCAAGCAACCACTGACGGCTGCTCATGTATCAGATGAGCCAATGACAGAGGGAGGATGTAAATTTGTCACTAGAAATATGAAACTCCGAGCTATCGAGAGAGAAACTGAAGCCTGTGACTATTATGGCAAATTTCAGTGTAAACGGTAGGAGTTCACTTGCAATCTGATTTCCTTTTCGACCACCAGGTACACCCACAGATGTAATCGAAAACTTTAGGAAATCACTTATGCGCGAGTGCGTGTGGTTCATAATTGTACATCAGTAAGTGGATGAGACTGTAGACAACTAACAATCCAGTGTGATGATTAGAATTCTGTTAGCGGTGAGCGTGATTAGACATCATATCTAACGTGCTTGAAGGGAAAGCAGAAAGGTGGAAGGAGTATATAGACGGTCTGTACAGGGGCGATGTTCTTGAGGACAGTATTATGGAAATGGAAGAGGATGTAGATGAAGATGAAATGGGAGATATGATACTGCGTGAAGAGTTTGACAGAGCACTGAAAGACCTAAGTCGAAACAAGGCTCCGGGAGTAGACAACATTCCATTACAACTACTGACAGCCTTGGAAGTGCCAGTCCTGACTAAACTCAACCATCTGGTGAGCAAGATGTATGAGATAGATGAAATTCCCTCAGACTTCAAGAAGAATATAATAATTCCAATCCCAAAGAAAGCAGGTGTTGACATATGTGAAAATTACCGAACTATCAGTTTAATAAGTCACAGCTGCGAAATACTAACGCCAATTCCTTACAGACGAATGGCAAAACTGCAAGAAGCCAACCTCGGGGAAGATCAGTTTGGACTCCGTAGAAATGTTGGAACACGTGAGGCAATACTGACCCTACGACTTATCTTAGAAGAAAGATTAAGGAAAGGCAAACCTACGTTTCTAGCATTTGTAGACTTAGAGAAAGCTTTTGACAATATTGACTGGAATACTCTCTTTCAAATTCTGAAGGCGGCAGGGGTAAAATACAGGGAGCGAAAGGCTATTTACAATTTGTACAGAAATCAGATGGCAGTTATAAGAGTCGAGGGACATGAAAGGAAAGCAGTAGTTGGGAAGGGAGTGAGACAGGGTTGTAGCCTCTCCCCGATGCTATTCAATCTGTATATTGAGCAAGCAATAAAGCAAACAAAAGAAAAGTTCGGAGTAGGTATTAAAATCTATGGAGAAGAAATAAAAACTTTGAGGTTCGCCGATGACATTGTAATTCTGTCAGAGACAGCAAAGGACTTGGAAGAGCAGTTGAACGGAATGGACAGTGACTTGAAAGGAGGGTATAAGATGAACATCAACAAAAGCAAAACAAAGATAATGGAATGTAGTCGAATTAAGTCGGGTGATGCTGAGGGAATTAGATTAGGAAATGAGACACTTAAAGCAGTAAAGTAGTTTTGCTATTTGGGGAGCAAAATAACTGATGATGCTCGATGTAGAGAGGATATAAAATGTAAACTGGCAATGGCAAGGAAAGCGTTTCAGAAGAAGAAGAGAAATTTGTTAACATCGAGTACAGGAAGTCGTTTCTGAAAGTATTTGTATGGAGTGTAGCCATGTATGGAAGTGAAACATGGACGATAAATAGCTTAGACAAGAAGAGAATAGAAGCTATCGAAATGTGGTGCTACAGAAGAATGTTGAAGGTTAGATGGGTAGATCCCATAACTAATGATGAGGTATTGAATAGAATGGGGAGAAGAGGAGTTTGTGGCACAACTTGACTAGAAGAAGGGATCGGTTGGTAGGACATGTTCTGAGGCATCAAGGGATCACAAATTTACTACGGGAGGGCAGCGTGGAGGGTAAGAATCGCAGAGGGAGACCGAGAGATGGATACACTAAGCAGATTCAGAAGCATGTAGGCTGCACTAGGTACTGGGAGATGAAGAAGCTTTCACAGGATGGAGTAGCATGGAGAGCTGCATCAAACCAGTCTCAGGACTGAAGACCACAACAACAACAAACAACAACATGTAACGTTACTATCTAGAGGATATATTTCAGAAGCCTACTCGTATTGAAAATACGACAGAAATAACAGCAAAAAATAGACGTGACATCTCTGAGGATCTCCACATTTTAACAGGCAGCAGTGACCATGAGGCAGTTTCAGCAGAAGTGATTACTGAAGTACTAATGGCAGCAAAAACAGGTAGGAAGTTTTAATATTTAGTAAGTCAGATGAAAAAGCAGCCGCGTCTTATCTCAAAGAGGCAATAGCATATGGAGGAATTGCATCTCAGGTTTTAAATAAGATAGACGCATACTGAGTAAATTTCATGGCGGGAGGCAATCTAAATGACATACAGTCATTGTAAAGAAACTTCTAAAAAGATAACGGTTACTGCAATTATTCAACTGTAGACAGAGACATGGTAGATGAAACGTGTTTGGCTGTCAAGACAGAACTTGGTGAAACCTACAATGACCGCAATAGAGTCTTATCGAAATATTTATCACAAAACCCAAATAATTTCACGTAAAAACAGTCAGTGGCACTAAAATTAGTGTGAAGACGCCATGGATGCCTCAGGAGCTGCAGTTGAGGCTATCAGACCAATACCAGAAATGTTTATTTGTATTTTTCGGTTGATACTTAACTAAGAAACATAGAGCAGTACTGCTTCATTTAGTGCTCACATCACCAAAAAATTTTGTGATGTGGATACCTGGTCAGTTGTGCTCAGAAAAATTTAAAAATTGCTAACACTAAACAAGGTTCCAGGACTGCTCGAATCCTTGTCACATTCCATTGAAAATTCCCAGGTAAGTTACCTCCCGCTTTAACCATAATATACCTCACATCTCCTAACAAGGTATCGTATTCAATGATTGTAAGAGAGCAAAGTCCATACCTTTCTATGTGGTGGGTTAAGAAGTGACTGACAATATTATCAGCCTATCTCGTTGATGTCCATAAAAAGCAGAATCCTAGAACATATCCTGAGCTCAAATATAGTAAGATATCTCAGAAAGAATGATCTACTCCGTGTGAACCAGCGTGCATTCTAAAAACCTGACCACGTGACAACTTGTACTTGAAGAATTTGTATCAAGCAACCACATACTTTTTAACAAATGGATGATTATGTAGGATATCAAAGATATGTTGTGACTGCATTGAGCATTTATAGGTAGAATCTATCTTCTTATCCATTACTAATATGAATAAAAACCACGAGTTATTTGGAAATGGTTCTGTTATCTATAATGAATTAATATTACAAAAATCTTGGTAAGCTTTAAAAGTGGTGCAAAGATAGTCAGTTTTCTAAAAAAACTTCCTAAATGTAAAACTGTGTGCTTCACATAAAGCGTGAAAGTAATAATACTGCTTGGTTACAATATCAGCGTGTCACAAGTGAATCGGTCAATTTATACAACTATGTCGCTCTAACAATATGAGGGGGCGTGAAATAAATAACTACAAAGGCTCAGTGGCAGATAATGCCAAATGAAGACATCAGTTCAGTGAATACTACAGAAATGCAACACACGAAAGAGAATGCTTACTTACACTCGTGCATCCTATTCGGGAATATACTTGAAGTATATACTAGTTTTCATATTCAGTGTTCCGTACGTAATTCTTTAGACTTAATCAGATTGTGCAATAGTAACCGACTTTGGGCAGAGCAGGAGCGTATAATGTAATTTTCAGTGACGTGGAACTGGGCACGTAGCAACTAGGTGACGCGAAACTGTGTGCTGTTTTCTCATTGGCTGAGTGGAGCCGTGCCATATACGGAAACTAAACGTATCCTGGGAACAAATCTCTCGAAATGTGTTAGTAGAAATAGATCTGGACTACTATCAACACATAATAGTCGGTATGAAAAGTTCGTTTAACGACATCTGCTTCAGACCGAATTTATCAAACTGCATAGTGAAAAATATTGGTGTAAATTGAGGAGTAAGAAGACTAGGTTGTGTTTTAGCCCACATGATGTAATTAATACAGGTGGAAGAATCAGGCACCACCCAGAATTATGAGCGAAATGACCTGGATGGGCTGATGATTTAATAATTATGCATATACTGAAGATCATCTTCAACATCTTTTTTGTTTACTACATAAGAAATGTCAAGAATATGACTTTAAAATCTCTGCCTCAAAGTGAGTAATTACTGCAGTCCCAGGCTAGCATCCAAAATGGACGACGATTATTTAAGATTATAGAATTTTGGAACGGACTAAACATTCTGATTTTTTACTCAGTGATACCCATTACGATTACGATAGGAACAGAAATAATAAACTTAGAAAATGTCAAAGTGCGGAACTATTCGAGGAACATTGAAAACAGCGCAGAACGCAACACAGCTAAAGCTGTACACGATGACGGTGGTGCAGATCATTCTATATGGCAGTGAAACATGCACACTGAGACAGCCAAATAAAAGCCAGAGAAATGAAACACCATAGGACACTGCTTAGGTACAAACTCTCTGATAAAATAAGAAACAAGATATACGTAGTGTTTTACAGACATATGAAATAAAGGATAGAATGGATGAATATAGAAGCAAAAGGGAAACGCATTTAGAAAAAAAAATTACAGTACATGGATTTCGAAATTGTGCTGTCACACAAACCTATTGGCTGCAGTGATCCAGAAAGACCGAGAAAAAGATGAAATGAGGCCGAAACATGCAGAAGGCATAATTCCCGAAAGGATGACGACGACGACAACGATGACGATGATGATGATGACTAAAGAGACTAATTGTAGCGTCAAATAGATTCAGTCGCACACAAATCAAGTGGCAAGAGGTTACTCAGCCCTAGGTAGAGAGTCTTGTGGCAGTTCACAACATCACTTGTACTCCAAGTAACCACACGCCTCAAGATTTAATGTCTTGTCAGAATGTCTTACTTCATCTGCCTCCTGCCTGGATCATGTCTTCAGACTTTTCGCATCAGGTAGTACCTCTATAAAACGCAAAAAGAGATAGAAACCATAGAACTTTTGTTGTTTCATATAAAGAAAGTTTTCACTTAATCGACATGATGAACTTTCTTCTAAGATGCATCAATGAACTGTCAAAGGATACGATAATCGGTAGCTTCCAGATAACGTTAGATGTCAAAGGATACGATAATCGGTAGCTTCCAGATAACGTTAGATGTCATAGGATGCGATAATCGGTAGCTTCCAGATAATGTTAGATGTCATAGGATGCGATAATCGGTAGCTTCCAGATAACGTTAGATGTCATAGGATGCGATAATCGGTAGCTTCCAGATAACGTTAGATGTCACAGGATGCGATAATCGGTAGCTTCCAGATAACGTTAGATGTCATAGGATGCGATAATCGGTAGCTTCCAGATAACGTTAGATGTCATAGGATGCGATAATCGGTAGCTTCCAGATAACGTTAGATGTCATAGGATGCGATAATCGGTAGCTTCCAGATAACGTTAGATGTCATAGGATGCGATAATCGGTAGCTTCCAGATAACGTTAGATGTTATAGGATGCGATAATCGGTAGCTTCCAGATAACGTTAGATGTCATAGGATGCGATAATCGGTAGCTTCTAGATAACGTTAGATGTAATTTCGGTAATAAGGTCGTCATTTTAGAAATATCACGAATAACATTTTGATGACAGATCTAATTATAATTACTGTAGCCACATATGTGAAATCACTGTAGCCATATTTGTGAATATACTTGACATTTCCTGTGTATTAATCTCAGTTATTCTCGTAAAAAAGATTCAATTTCGATATGAGCTTCGAGCCGTAATCACGGACATATACAGGAAAGGTGACGGATGAAAGAAAAAGGAAAGAAGAAGGAAGATTATTGTTTAATGAGCCATTGAGAACGAAATCGTTAGAGACGGAGCACAAACTCGGATTAAGGAAATATGGGAAAGGATGTCGTCCGCGCCATTCCAAAGGAGCCATTGTGGCATTTGGCTAAAGCAGTTTAGTGATATCACAGAAACCCTAAGTCATGATGGGCGGACACAGGTTTGAAACGAATGCGAGTCCAGTTTCCTAATCTCTGCACCACATCGTTCGGTGACAAACGAAAGTCAAATTCCAAGAATAACTGCATTGCGCCGTATCGAATGGGACGCCTGTTTTGCCCAACGCCAGAGCTGTTGGCCACTGGCGTGTGTGGCACCGGCCCAGCTAGACGGCGACTGCGGCGGACACCCGAGCGCCGGGAGCATCGCCGTCATGCATCTGGAGGGATGTCCAGCACAACCGTGGCGTTTCCTTCGCCCGCATGCAGGACCACGTGAAGACAGACACGCCATAAAATAGATCAAGAATAACAAGGATATTATGGTCCTACACGTGGAAAAAGGAAACGCAGCAGTTGTGATGGGCACCTCTGAATATGGAAAGAAAATGGGCAAGCTGCTGAGCGATGCCCCGACTGTGAACAAAGGAGTGATCTAACGGAGAGCATAGTCAAGAATAAAAAACAGTCTCGTAAGGGATGCCAGAAATAATCCTGATACAGGCCAGAGATTCATCAACAAAGTTCCTGCACCTTCTAGAATTTATGGAATGCCTAAACTCCAGAAGGAGGGTTATCCACTGAAGGCTATGGTGTACAGAATCGACTGACATACTTATTATATAGTAGAATATCTGGCACCTATATTGTGACACCTTGTGGGACAAACAGAATCTTACGAGAAGAATTCTTCCAAATTTGTGCAACTGATTCAGGAACAGCGGATACAGTCAACTGACATTGTGGTTAGTTTTGACATCAAGAATCTCTTCAATAATATACCTATAAAGGACGCAATTCGCGTCCTGCAGATGCAGATCCCTCTTCATATCTGTGATTTGATGATTTTATGTCTGAAACTTCCTGGCAGATTTAAACTGTGAGCCGGACCGAGACTCGAACTAGGGACCTTTGCCTTTCGCGGGCAAGTGCTCTACCATCTGAGCTACCCAAGCACGACTCACGCCCCGACCTCACTGCTTTACTTCTGCCAGTACCTCGTCTCCTACTTTCCTAACTTTACAGAAACTCTCCTGCGAACCTTGCAGAACTAGCTCTCCTGAAAGAAAGGATATTCTACACAGTTTCAATCTGCCAAGAAGTTTCATGTCAGCGGACACTCTGCTGTAGAGTGAAAATCTCATTCTGGAAACATCCCCTAGGCTGTGGCTAAGCCATGTCTCCGCAATATCCTTTCTTTCATTAGTGCAAATTCTGCTAAGTTCGTAGGAGAGCTTCTGTAAAGTTTGGAAAGTAGGAGACGAGGTACTGGCAGAAGTAAAGCTGTGAGGACGGGGCGTGGGTCGTGCTTGAGTAGCTCAGATGGTAGAGCACTTGCCGGCGAAAGGCAAAGGTCCCTAGTTCGAGTCTCCGTCCGGCACACGGTTTCAATCTGCCAGGAAGTTTCATATCAGCCCACACTCCGCAGAGTGAAAATCTCATCCTGGGATTATGCCTGTCATCAACGTAATTCATCTGGTGTTGAATATATTACGAGCAACTAGCTTGATTGGCATTGGGCTCCCGTCTCTCCCAAATAGCTGTGGACATCTTAATGGAAGTTTTAGAACAAACGACCCTAGCTTCTGCACCGTTACGCGTCTGTTGTTGGTTCCAGTATGTAGATACATTCGTTACTAGTCCACACAGGTATGTGGAGTTGGGTAACTTCCTTCGCCACTTACACAGCCTGCATATGAATATACAGCCCACACACAGAACCGAAAATGATGGCATGTTATCAATTCTGAACGTCGAGATATATAGAGCTGCCGATGACAGTCTGGGCACAAAGTGTAAAGGAAGCCAACTCAAACAATTCGGTACCTGCATGCAGAGAACCACTATCATCCAGCTCAAGAATATTCTTTTCTGCATACGTCGAGAGCCATACCTATCGGATAAGTGATATTAATAATATCAAAGAAGAATTGAGGGCCCCCTTTGGGGACACCACCATAACCTAATACTGTATGTGCTCTGCATCTGAAGGCTTACGCCGGCAGTAGCTTAGCTGCCAGAAGGGTTACCCAATCCGGATAGACCGAATGGGAGAAAACAGATGAACTCTATCCTAAAATTCCCAAAGGTCCTAAGACTAATCTACTCACGTAGTTTTTCCTGTCATCTCCAATTATAAATAGAAGGTGGTGAGGTCTCTCAGAAGCAGGGAAGCCAGCGTCCCTGGGGAGACTAAACCTTGTAAATAAAACCAAGCACGTCGAAAGCTATAAATGTGCACCTCTCAGAAGGCGGACATGTGAATTTTCTGAATTACTACTAGTACCCCAACACCCAGCGATGATAAAACTTAGGAATAGATTGATTGCTAATACAACCAAGGTACCCACATGGAATGTCAGAAGATAACCAAACAGAGAGGAGCTGCTAAAAAACTTACAGGTTAACAAGTATGTAGGAGAATATTTGATTTTTGAAAGCGGAACGCAGAACCAGGGGAGAGCCAGCTGAGGGGTTGACATTTACATACATAAAAGATGGGAAAAGAGTATTAAGGGGTATAGTTATATAAATGAAAGACAGTTTTAACCGTCAATGACAAGGGGTAAAACTCAACTATGACTACAGTTTCCGTACCTTCGCATGGCAAAATAGTCTACAGAGTTCTACGACAGACTGCTGTCAGTTTTGGACAAGTATAACAATGAACGTCAAATAATACTGACAATAGATTTAAATGCAGTTAACCTATCCCAAAATTATGGGAACAATGGGAGAATAAATGTAAATAAAAATGGAAGTTTCCTTAGACATTTTGTTTCTTTTAAAAAACTAAAGATATCCAAAACTTACCCCTCGAAAAAGATGTCATAAAAACATATGATTAGTTCTTATTGGCTAAATGATGATTAATGAAAACCCATAAGGGTAAACAAGAGAGTCAAGAATGGACAGAGTGTACAGGGTAGATGACATAGCTTCTGACTATTTCTTGGTGACATTTCAAATAGATATGAAGACCAAATGGAGAAAGAACAACAAGTTGACAAAATAAAAGATGAAACAAGAGAACCACGCAGTACATCTGCTAAATGAACACAGTATACGCGATCTGCACCAAAGGAGACTTAATCAAGTACCAGGGCAGAAAGGTGAACCTGACAAAACAGAGAATGAATTGTAAGATAATAGAAACTGAATTAAAAAAATACAGCTGGAAAGGTCTTTGGGAAAAAAGTAAAAGATAAGAAGGAAGAAACTGTTAAAATTTTGACACCAGAAGCAGATAAAGTTATCAAGAAAAATTAAGATGCTTTTCTTAAGTATCTCGATGAACGAGTAAAGTATAATTATCAAATTTACAAAGAAGAGAAGAATGTAGCAAATCGATCACTGAAACGTCTTCAAGGAATCTGGGGTAGGTTTAGAAGCGTAATAGAAGGGGATATTCACGGAACGTAAATGATGACTTATGAAAAAATGAAAATGATCAATCAAACGGAAAAAAAGTTGCTCAAATAAGGAACATCCTACCAGCAAAATGTATAGAAAAGTACAAGAGCTTTTGTTATGAAGAAACATGCTTCACAAAGATGACGAACTTCAATTGGATGTGTGGACGATTTATATGTTGCTGAATTAAGAAAAGCCCTCAACTCCCCAAAGAACAGAAAAGCTACTGGTAAGAATTGCATAAACGCTGAACTGCTAAAATATAGAGGCACATTACCACAAAAGAGATTAGTAAATTTTTTTAATATTTGCTGGATGAATGCTGTTATTTCAGAAGCATGGCCATAAGCAAAGTTAATATATCACTATTGCAAAAGGAGACCGCCACAATGCGAGAACTATAGAGAATGAGCGAACTGGAGCCTGCATATGAAGTTTACGCAAGAATAGAGATGAAGAGGTTGAAGGTTTATTGGGTGAAGAACGGATAGGATTTCCAAGGGAAAGGTCGACAACATATGCAATATTAACAGTTAAACAAATAATATAAAAACAGAGAAAAAGTGATAGGGTAACCCATTTAGCCTTCACTTGTTTTTGTGGAATTATGAGGAAAAGAGGATATCCACAAAACATAACAATCGTTTTAAGACGTCTGTTCAAACACAAGTCAGTAATTTCAAATATAAATGGTACTCTATCACAGCCCATAGGTATTAACGAACGAGTTACACAAGGGTTCAGCATTTAGCCCACACTTTCTAACATTTACTTACGTGAAGCAATTGGGAAATGGAAAGAGATTTTTTAACACGGGAATTAAGATTAACAGAAATTCCATCGTTAACTGCCTTTATATGCAGACGACGCTACGTTGCGGGCAGAGAATGAAGATGGCCTACATAGGGGAGTACATTTCTGAATTAAATTTCCACACTGCATCGCAGTGGGCACTGATAGGAAACTTCCTGGCTTATTAAAACTCTGTGCCGGCTCGAGACTCAAACCTGGGACCTCTGCCTTTTGGTTTGAAGCATGGAACATGACATACTGGTGAAAGTAAAGCTGCGATGACGGATCGTGGGCCGTGTATGGGTAGCTCAGTAAGTATTGCACTTGACTGCGAAAGTCCAAGGTATCGACTTCGACTCTCGGTCCAGCACACACTTTTAATCTGCCAGGAACTTTAGGCAATAAATTTACTAGGTAAGATTTGTGAAAAGTACCATTTCACTATTTCAGAAAAGAAAAGAGCATTGGCTTTTAGTGGAAAATATCCTATAAGGGCAAACATATTGGTTAACAATAGATCAGGTGAAACACCTTAATTGTTTAGGTTGCGACGTCACATATGAGTATAATGAAGACTTAGATGAAAAAAAAACGGGCAATGTATGGAAATACGCGTAAAATTATAAACAAATATCTAAAAAAAAGGATGACCACTAACGACTTGTGCTCTGTCTGTCGATTATCCCAGTCTGACTGGCAGCAAGCGGACGCAACAGGCTATAGAAACAGATATACAGGAACACCCGGTATATTTCCGCGCACACTAGAAAGAAAATATGACCACCAGAATCGAAGCATTTATATGCAGACTGTCTCCAATCATCGACAAGCACGATGGTCCACGAATAGCCACCCTTCCTCCCTCACCCTCTCGTCATGACTGAGCTATTATACTCTAAGATCAATAAAGTTCAACAAATTTAGCGTATTGGCACTGAATGTTTGCAGTTAACAGGGGCACTTTTCCATCTGGGGAACCAATTTTGCCCTGCAAAAGGCTGTTGTAGTACTACCGAAACGTCGCTTAACCGCTTATACACTGACGGGAGAAAAAATCACAATACCAAGTAGAAATCGTGATCATAAAAGAAAGCTGGATGCATACCAATGGCGCTGTTAGGGCCACTTTTTGGTTGCAAATCAGGTTTGCTTCAGTTACACGCTGTAACGGCCGTGAGCCTTAGTCACCTTCCACACTGGGCGTGGTGAGTGCCAATGCACATGTTTGCTGGTGGAGTAGTCGCGAGAATGAACGGTCTCAAGAAGACGGGGCTCCGGACGGCAACGTGGAATTATCTACAGGGCAGGCCATCGTGTTCGGCGTACTGTTCTGGGGCTTTGCACTGCACCTGTAACAGCAATTTCAGCAAAATTTGGCACCGCATTGATACAACGAACTGTTACAAATCGGTTACTCCAAGGGCATCTCTGATCCAGATGTCCTATAGCGTGCATTCCAATGAACCCAAACCACCGCCATTTGCGACTTCAGAGATGTCAAACGACAGCGCATTGGAGGGAAGGGTCAAGGTATGTTGTGTTTTCTGATGATAGCTGGTTCTGTCACGGTGTCAGTGATGGCCGTGTGCTGATTAGAATGGGGCGGGTTGGTGGGCTACCTGGAATTATGGTCTGAGGTGCGAGTTCATGTGGCAGCAGGAACACTCGCGTGGTTATTCCACGCTCCCTGACAGTCTGGCGATTCAACCTGTTGGGTTGGCATTTATGAACAGCATTCCACGGAGTGTTCTCCAACATGATAATGCTCGCCCACGTACCGCTGTTGTAACCTAACATGCTCACTGGAGTGTTGGCGTGTCGCCTTGGTCTGCTAGATCATCAGATCTGTCTCCGATCGAGGACATGGGGGACATCATCGGACAACAACTCCAGTGCCATCCACGAACAACATCAATCTTCCCTGTACTGAATGGACCATGTGCAACAGACGTTGAAGTCACTCTCACAAACCGATATCCAGAATCTGTACAATGCAATGCGTGCACGTTTGTGCATACTAGGAGTGTTGATATAGTTGGTATATTAAGAAATACCAGAAACCTGCTGTATCATCATTTTTAAAAAATATCATTATAGTCCCTTCATACATCGAAATAATGTATCGATGTATCGACGGATAAAAAATCGACATACCGGCCTATAAAAATATAGGCTGTATGTTGTGAATATACTGTCGGCTTCAGAGCTGTAATTTATTCTTAGATATTCTATACATCAACAAGCTAGCAGCTTGCTTATTCCCCTTTAGAGCAAGAGTTGAAACGAAAACGATGCACGTTCACGCTTGTCGGTAACCACTTTGCTATCAACGGTAACTGCATGTAAGTGGCACAATAAATGGTGTCCAATGGATCCATCGTGCGGTTTCGTCACATATGCAATTTGTCCAGCTCATTTCATGTCGACGTTCCTATATTTTTCATTTCTGCAAACGCCTGTGAATTGCAAGTTGTAGTGTCAAAATTGCCTGGTGAAGTTAAACGTTATAGTTTGCGTTGGTAGCGCTTGTGCCGATAAGGTCAGCATTAACCAGGCAGAAGCCTCCGTCCACTGCAAAGACCGACCTTATAAGCATATAAATATTTCTTTACATATGCTGTGATTTTTGTAACATAATAATCATTTTGAGCGCTACATTTGTGGATATGACCATACGAACAAGGCCTTGTGGTTTTAAGTGTTTTATTGATGACAAATGTTTGCATAATGTACTATATTTTAACCACTCTAACATGACAGCTTGGCCCAAGGTCACAACTGAAAATGAACACGCTTTACAACAAAAATGTTTGAAGACCTGAAGATGACAGCGTATTCTGTCAACCCGATTGTTGTGAGTAAAGAAATGTTTACACAAAAGTTTTTAGAGAGTTTTTACTAGTGACATGTTGTTGTTGTGGTCTTCAGTCCTGAGACTGGTTTGATGGAGCTCTCCATGCTACCCTATCCTGTGCAACCTTCTTCATCTCCCAGTACCTACTGCAGCCTACATCCTTCTGAATCTGCTTAGTGTACTCATCTCTTGGTCTCCCTCTACGATTTTTACCCTGTCCTACCAACCGATCCCTTCTTCTAGTCAGGTTGTGCCACAAACTCCTCTTCTCCCCAATTCTATACAATACCTCCTCATTAATTATGTGATCTACCCATCTAATCTTCAACATTCTTCTGTAGCACCACATTTCAAAAGCTTCTATTCTCTTCTTGTGTGAACTTCTTACCGTCCATGTTTCACTTCCATACATGGCTACACTCCATACAAATACTTTCAGAAACTACTTCCTAACACTTACATCAATACTCGATGTTAAGAAATATCTCTTCTTCAGAAACACTTTCATTGCCATTGCCAGTCTACATTTTATATCCTCTCTACTTCAACCATCATCAGTTATTTTCCTCCCCAAATAGCAAAACTCCTTTACTAGTTTAAATGTCTCATTTCCTGATCTTATTCCCTCAGCATCACCCAACTTAATTCGTTTACATTCCATTATCCTCGCTTTGCTTTTGTTGATGTTCATCTTATACCCTCCTTTCAAGACACTGTCCATTCCGTTCAACTGCTCTTCCAAGTCCTTTGCTGTTTCTGACAGAATTACAATGTCCTCGGCGAACCTCAAAGTTTTTATTTCTTCTCCATGGATTTTAATACCTACTTTTCTTTCGTTTCCTTTACCGCTTGCTCAATATACAGATTGAGTAGCATCGGAGAGAGGCACCAACCCTTTCTCACTCCCTTCCCAACCACTGCTTCTCTTTCATGTCCCTCGACTCTTGTAACTGCCATCTGGTTTCTGGGTTTCTGTACAAATTGTAAATAGCCTTTCGCTCGATGAATTTCACCTCTGCCACCTGCAGAATTTGAAAGAGAGTATTCCAGTCAACATTCTCAAAAGCTTTCTTTAAGTCTACAAGTGCTAGAAATGTGGGTTTGCCTTTCCTTAATCTTTCTTCTAAGGTAAGTCGTAGGGTCAGTATTGACACACGTGTTCCAACATTTCTACGGAATCCAAACTGATCCTCACCAAGGTTGGCTTCTTGCAGTTTTTCCATTCGTCTGTAAAGAATTCGCGTTAGTATTTTGCAGCTGTGACCTATTAAAGTGATTGTTCGGTAATTTTCACATCTGTCAACACCTGATTTCTTTGGGATTGGAATTATTATATTCTTCTGGGGAATTTCATCTGTCTCATACATCTTGCTCAACAGATGGTAGAGTTTTGTCAGGACTGGCTCTCCCAAGGCTGTCAGTAGTTGTAATGGAATGTTGTCTACTCCCGGGGCCTTGTTTCGACTTAGGTCTTTCAGTGCTCTGTCAAACTCTTCACGCAGTATCATATCTCCCATTTCATCTTCATCTACATCCTCCTCCATTTCCATGATGTTGTCGTCAAGAACATCGCCCCTGTATAGACCCTCTATATACTCCCTCATCCTTTCTGCTTTCCCTTCTTTGCTTAGAAGTGGGTGGGTTTCCATGTGAGCTCTTGATATTCAAGCAAGTGGTTCTCTTTTCTCCAAAGGTCTCTTTAATTTTCCTGTAGGCAGTATCTATCTTACCCCTAGTGAGATAAGCCTCTAAGCCTCACATTTGTCCTCTAGCCATCCCCGCTTAGCCATTTTGCACTTCCTGTCGATCTCATATTTGAGACGTTTGTATTCCTTTTTGCCTGCTTTACTTACTGAATTTTTGTATTTTCCCCTTTCATCAATTAAATTCAGTATCTCTTCTGTTACCCAAGGATTTCTACTAGCCCTCGTCTTTTTACGTACTTGATCCTCTGGTGCCTTTACTATTTCATTCCTCAAAGCTACCCATTTTTCTTCTACTGTATTTCTTTCCCCCATTCCTGTCAATTGTTCCCTTATGCTCTCCCTGAAACTCTGTAAAACCTCTGGTTTAGTCAGTTTATCCAGGTCCCATCTCCTTAAATTCCTTTTGGCAGTTTCTTCAGTTTTAATCAACAGTTCATAACTAATAGATTGTGGTCAGAGTCCACATCTGCCACTGGAAATGTCTTACAATTTAAAATCTGGTTCCTAAATCTCTGTCTTACCATTATATAATGTATCTGAAACCTTTTAGTATCTCCAGGGTTCTTCCATGTATACAATCTTCTTTCATGATTCTTGAACCAAGTGTTAGCTATGATTAAGCTATGCTCTGTCCAAAATACTACCAGGCGGCTTCCTCTTTCATTTCTTAGCCCCAATCCATATTCACCTACTACGTTTCCTTATCTTTCTGTCCCTACTGTCGAATTCCAGTCACCCATGACTATTAAATTTTAGTCTCTAATCACTACCTCAATAATTTCTTTTATCTCATCATACATTTCAACAATTTCTTCATCATCTGCAGAGCTAGTTGGCATATAAACTTGTACTACTGTTGTAGGCATGGGCTTCGTGTCTATCTTGGCCACAATAATGCGTTCACTATGCTGTTTGTAGTAGCTTACCCGCATTCCCATCTTTTTATTCATTATTAAACCTACTCCTGCATTACCCCTCTTTGATTTTGTATTTATAAACCTGTATTCACCTGCCCAAATTCTTGTTCCTCCTGCCACCGAACTTCACTAATTCGCACTATATCTAACTTTAACCTATCCATTTCCCTTTTTAAATTTTTTAACCTACCTGCCCGATTAAGGGATCTGACATTCCATGCTCCGATCCGTAGAACGCCAGTTTTCTTTCTCCTGATAACGACGTCCTCCTGAGTAGTCGCCGCCCGGAGATCCGAATGGGGGACTACTTTACCTCTGGAATATTTTACCCAAGAGGACGCCATCATCATTCAATCATACATTAAAGCTGCATGCCCTCGGGAAAAATTACGGTGGTAGTTTCCCCCTGCTTTCAGCCGTTCGAAGTACCAGCGCAGCAAGGCCGTTTTGGTTAGTGTTTCAGGGCCAGATCAGTCAATCATCCAGACTGTTGCCCCTGTAACTACTGAAAAGGCAGCTGCCCCTCTTCAGGAACTACGCGTTTGTCTGGCCTCGCAACAGATACCCTCCATGGTGGTTGCACCTACGGTACGGCTATCTGTGTTTTTGCGGCACGCAAGCCTCCCCACCAACGGCAAGGTCCATGGTTCATGGGGAGGGGGAGGGACTAGTGACATAGTTTTCCAAAATTTTGGAGAATAACATTTATTATTCAACAGTATTCTATCTGAGCATCAATAACATCCTCAGTAAGTCACAGTTTGGGTTTCAAAAGAATTATTCGTCTCAGGATGGCATTTATACATTCTACCACCACATTTTGGAAGCACTAAGTAATGTAACGGCACCAGTTGATATTTACTGTGACTGATCTACGTTATCTGCCTGCGTGAATCGCAGTATTCTTCTGGATAAAGTAAAGTTTTACGGAATTAATGTTATAACCAACCAATAAATAATGTCATGTGTTACTAAAAGCATGCAGAAAATATTACTGAATTCAACCAATGTAAGCAGGGAAGATACCTAAGTGTGGAGAATTCAGTTACGTGGATCCTCAAGACTCCAGCCTAGTTGCAGCACTGTTTCTCAGGTATGTAAGACACCACATGTCTAATATACAACAAACAAAATTAGTTTCTTTAGAGGGTAACACTAGCACTACAATCAATCCAAACATAGATAGCGCAACAGATGACGTGTTAACAATATTCTGTAAAGTATTTTAAGTAGTTTTCTGCAAATGGTCTCATTCTCAATTTCAAAAGGACACAATGTACTCAATTCTGCCCATTTAGAAGTAGTACAGCAATGATAAATGTAATGTATTGTGTACACTTAATAACTAGGGTGAAACTTCAGAAATATGAATTCATAGAGTAGTCCTTAAGGTTGTCCTTGACTGTGTGACGACATTATAAAAGTTATAAAGTACTTACTAAATTAGTGACAATGTAGCTATTAGATAGGAACCAAATTTATTTCTCTTAAAAAATTCGTTTTATGTATATTTTGGCTGTTTTGATTGAACGTGAGTGTGAAGAGAGGCTGAGCTTATATTTAAGAGCCAAGAACAAGAATGACGAGACTGGCCTGGGATTAGTTCAACGCATATAAGTGCTAAAGTGTAAAATTGTTTCAAATAATTAACATGAATTACCAGGAATTAAGAACGCATATAGATTATGAACCTTGTTTTGCGATGGTCTCATGGAACACACTTTGGCAGTCATCAAAACGTAGATATTTTTATACAGTAAACAAGTTGAAATATGCACTATCTCAATCAAATAATTAGCTAGCAACCATAAACTCAATTACGATATCATATTGATTTCATCACATTATCTCGTCACTTACACGTAATTGCTTTTGTCCCTTAAGTAGCATGGCGGTTGTAAATATCTTCATAAATGACAGTTTGTTTGCTAACGGGACCTGGCAGATCGATATGGTCCCATTTGCCGAAGTATTTGCTGTTCAGTATCCACCTGCTGTACATGTGGGGAGCCAAAACGGAAAGTGTCGTGAGGGAGCACACTTGCCGAGAAATGCATGTAACGACGAGGATGTTGTTCTTTCTTTCTAGGGTAGTAGGTACTGCGCCATTGTTCTTCAACCGTGGAACTGAGAGGTTTTATGTGTCCATCAGAGGAAAACTTTACAATGTGGGTGTGGCCGTAATATTAGTGCCACTTTTTTATTTTGTGGTTAAGGAACTGGCTGTGGTAAATGAGTCTGAAGACAATGTTGGGCCATTTTCGGACATTTGTAACGCTATTATGAGTGCAGCGGCTGCTTTTGTGTCAATACTCTGCAGCTTAACATTAAAACAGCGAAATCTCAACACTTGGCATTTACAAATTGTTACAGTAAACAAGTTTCTTTTCGGGAGTCGTTTGACAAAATGTTTATATTCATCACCACTTTTTAAGTGGACTGTTATAGCCATGATCAGTTCCTCTATTTATGAATGTGTCTTTACAATGCATTGTTGTATGGATGTAGTTTTTGTGTTGATACCGTTCTTAGTCACAGATTTCATTAGGAATTTAGTTGTCGTACAGTTCCTCATATTCAATGTAATGCTACAGAGAAGCTTTCATCAATTAAATGAAAAACTACTGCGCGCCTTCGAGGTATGTGCAGAGGAAGAACTCGACAGAACCATTTTGCATTCAGTACGCATGACTGCGAAGAACTGCCGTAAGGGAAGTTTAAAAACCCCACTCGCAAAAAAAGTTATAATTTTTAATGAAACAGTTTCCTGGTCTCGCAGGTTCAGAAAAGAGTTTTGTTATGGCGAGCCATGTGACATCCCGAAAGAAGTATCTGCTAACAAATGTATTCGTCTAGCAAAGTTTAGGAGGGCACACCACATTCTTTGTCAAATTACTAAAACTATAAACGCAGCATATAGTGTGCAGAATTTAGTTCAGTTAGTGAGCTGTCTTGTGACAATTGTGTTTTTCACATATTATCTTGTTGCGGTTTTCATGGATGTGAAGTTCCAATGGAGACAGCTCGATCTGTACGCCGATGTAATGTTGTCCACGGCGTGGATTATGTCTAATGTGTGGCGCGTGTGTAGCTTAGCCTACAGCAGCGAAATGGTCGTGCGTGAAGCGAGCCGTACTGAGCAACTAGTCGACAAACTGATGCTGTTACCACTGCTGGGAGATGCGAGGCGTTGTTCAGAGCTTCAGCTGTTAGCCAGACAGCTGGCTCACAGCGATGTGAGGTATAGTGCCGCAGGATTTGTGACGATAGACTTGGGATTATTAAGGTCTTTTATAGCTGTAGCAGCTACATATATGATAATATTAATACAGTTCGGGCAGCCTAATACAAATGGGCAGTAATATCCACAATGTGTAGGCAATGGCACGTTGAGCTTATAAATCTGGCAACGCTGTTTATGTATCACACGGTGTTGGTTAACTGAAAACTTATACTTGATATCTTAAACCCGAAACAGGAGGTTTTATAAACTTTCTAGTCATTTGCACTTGTATGTATCTCCAAAATCGACATGTATTACCGTTAATTCGTACAACTCAAGACCATAGCAACAAATGTATTTTCTGGCTTTGTAGAGCTATACGGTTTTAAATACTTATGGAAGACTTTTAAAAAAATATTGATTACTTATAGCACAAGCACAATACCATGTATCGATATTAAGTACATGAAAAGTTAGTTTGAATTGGAGTGGTTACAGGTCTTTCAAAATTAATGCAATAAGTCTACAGTAATTCTCAAATAATAGAACTTAGTTTGTGAAATTCTGATAAATTGTGAGCTACATGTTTAGTTTCTACAAGTTCATTGATGTTACTATTTATGTCTGTTACTTAAGGCGTCGCTAAAAATTAACCATGAGCATCATAAATTAGAAAATGATCTCATTAAGGTGAATGTTATCATGTGAGACTGAGATTTCATTGTTTCGAATTTCACACCTTGCATGCCTTACTTCAGTGAAACATTTCACTTGCTTGATCGTCTCAGCAATATCATGGGCAGCTCTTGTTTAATCAACATAGTCTCAAGCATATTTAGAACTTTACATATCCTAATAATTACCAGTAAACTATTTGTCACAGTCCATTTAAAAGTTAAAGTTAAAATTATACGAATCGAGCCTTGTTGGTTAGGTAATGGGCAGTAAAAGTCTTTATAATGCAGATCTGGAATTTTCAACTAGCTTTATACAGCTGTGAAAACGGATTATGGACAATACAGTTATTAATGTATATCTTAATTTGAATTTTCATCTCATGTTCTTATATTGTATGTTGTAACTATCTCTTTTCCCATTTCATGTTTACGAATTCTAACGTTACATAGCATAGGTGAGCTTTTATGCTATCGACATCATTCTTACTTTGCTGTATGCGAATGACAGTTTCATACTTCCGATCCACACATCCGCAGTATAGCGTTACAAGCTATCGAAAAAGATCCACGTTGTAATACTGTGTCTGCTACTCGGCCTTGTTCTTTCTAAGCAGCTATATTTCAGTTGTTGCTTGGGTTGAAATTATTCTGGAGGACACGACAACTGGCAAAAGCGCTCACTGTTCAGAGCAATGATGCGAAATAAACGCTTTTAACTTTGAAAAATACAACGTTTGCTACTGACAAGCTTTATCGTTCCACAACACGTCTCTTCACTTGCACATATATGAGCTTACATACTCATTTCATTTCAGCCTACGTACTCGTTTAATTACTGTGCGTGTATAAGCTACTTACATATGATATCTGAAGTTACTTAATTTCTAATAGTTATCCAAAGAGATCTATTTACTGTAAATAATTTTCAGGAAGTATAAAGTACCGAAATTTTGTTGAACAATTCTATGAGTGAGCAGACATGCTATTTTTTTAAATATATGCCACTTTCTGTAACTGTTCAGATTCGAAATGCGAGCTTACTGGTTTTCTTTACCGAATGAATCCTGTCTTGAGGAGAAAACGAATGTCCCAAATCGTTCGTACTAATTATGGAAATGTCACCGTAAACGCCACACAATGGCGCAACTGCCGGAGTCAGAGTAAAATCTCATAACATCTATGTACTACACTCAATACCTACGGTTAGCAGCGCCAAGAAATGTCTATGGTGACAACGAAATGAAGATAAATAACCTTAAGCGACGAGTCGTTTGTTAACTCGCATGTGGTAGCATTATTTTGCACGACGAACTGTCTTGCTTCTGATGCAAACAAGAACGCTTACTTCATGTAGGTTTTAGTAATGTTCTCGTCAGTTAAGTTGTCAAACTTGAGAAAAAAACTGAAAATTCGTAATACTTCCACTTCCAACATGATTCCACAAGGTAGTTGGATGACAACACGGTTCGACACAGAACTGACAACGCTCCTAGAATCATCTTTTAACGGCATCTAAAGAGAAAGTCCTAAATAAAGCCGATCGCTCCATTTTCAGGAAGAATTATTGTTTCTACTGACTGGCAATTGATGCTAGCGATTCGAAGATCCTCTGGACAGTGGAAGAAGTCGAATCCCGGCTTTTGTTTGCTTTATATCGTTGACGTATCTCTCGGTCTATAGGAAGAGGACGGCTAGCCGCTGGCGCAGGGACGCTTTAAGGCCCAAGCGACACAAGTGATCGCTTGGGACACCAAACTGAGCGTTGCGCCAGATCCACCGAAGTACAAATTTTGTTTGATGGCGGTGCGATAATTAGCAGCGAAAATTGAAACGGGTGAGTACGTCGTGTGGCTATAAAACACTGGCACTGATGATGTCACAGCGTGAGTACGCATGCACCAAATATGAACGACCAATAGATGTAAAGGGCCAACTATTGTCAGTCGAATCAGGCTTCTCTAGTCTCTGTAGAAAAATGAGTGTGGCTGTGGCCTTCGTTTGTGTAAGAGCTGTTATTCTACCGGAAAAATGATAAGTGTAATTAGCCTACAGAGCAACGGCTTGTCGTGAAGTTTCGCATGAATCTTGCAAAAACTGCTGCTGAAATTTATCTTTTGCTGAAAGACGTGTGCTGGCGACTTTATTACTTGAAAATATTATTCAAGTCAGAGACTGGTTTTCATTTCTCTGTTGCCGAACAATACGATTATTTTTCTGTGCCAGTCAGTCATTCTGTTGTAGGGAACTTTCGCCCCCCCCTCCCCCCCAGCCTCGGTAACTTATCCCTTCGCTTTCCACTTGAAACATTTTACAATAAACAATGCAGATAAGAGATGTAACAATGTCTTCTGAAGCGATACGCAAGGACGGTATTAGCATAACCACGATCATAAATGTTGCAGATAACTTCGTACAAGTCTTAGCGTACGGGCTAAATTTTCCTCTTGTGAATATGGAACATACATGGAAATTAAGCACAACCCACTTCATCCTGAAGAGAAAAAAACCTACAATCACCTTGTGATTAACGATCAGTCAGTATCTTATGTATTGTGATGGGTACAATACAAGCTTTGGAACATATTGTTCAAGAACAAATTACTACATACTGACGCAAGTTCGGCTTATATGAGAATTACTAGTCTGGCTTTCGTAAATGTCATAGCATAGAAACTGCATTAATTAGCGCAGTGTGGCCACAGTATAGATATCGCCAGATTCAAGAAAAGTATTTTATATCATCACCTTTGCCAGGTTGCTCAGAAAAATGAGCTAGAGAAGCGATTTGAACTCGACTTCAAAAGCAAACAGGATTTTTTTTTAGTTTCTCCAAGTGCTGATTCCGCAACTGTTCGTTTGATTAACGAAAAACCGCTCCTGTTCTATGTGGGACTTAAATCAGCCCACTACCGGCTATGGCTTTTGCTATTAGGCTTCCTTCAAATGGTTCCGAAGAATGTCGTAAATGAAACAGATGTTTATACATTATCTTTGCCCTGTCTCTTCGAGATGGTCACACATAAACTGAAGTTTATTCCCAACCAGGGAGGTAGGAGGTTAGGAGTATTCAGGGTGCTCAAACCTCGCAAGACAGTGATTCCTGTCACCAGCGTTCCGAAACTCATACAACTTCCTCACCGACAGGAAATGCTTTTGAATAAATTATTCTCGCCCTTCTCTCTAATGTGCCGCCAAGTTTTTAATGTGCTGCCAATTTGCCCTGGTCTCTAAAAAACCTATCACCTTTACCGTGTTCTCCATTATGCCGGCGCTCTCACATGGTGCAGTAGTCACCTTCATGTGGTCTCAGCTAACAGCAGTCACTGACCTCATCCTGCACACAATGTCCGTCGACGCGGTTAATCTTTTCTTGCGAGACGCGCATTGCCTGCTCATAACGATGATTGAACTGAAATTCTTTGTCCTTCAAACGTCAGTGAAACTGTACCTCTTCCTACTCAGCTACATGTTAATTGATCTCATCCTTCGTCCTGCTTGTTTTCTGTATTTTTTATGTATGGGTACAGTGACATTTCTAGTCGTTATCTTGAGAGATTCAGAGAATAATAACCAATTTCTTCTCACTAATCAAGTTAAATAATCTCCATAAAGAAATTAAACTGCAAAAGTTAAGGGTGTATACAGATCGTTGTTTCTGTCTTGATTTTCTAGAAGGTATTTTCTAACTTTATATCTCACGGTTTACACTTTTATTTGACTACTCAGCCATCATTCAGCTAAGTAACTAAGGTACTGTACATTTTATCCTCTAGAATTCTCAAATTCTTAGTCATCCCTATGATGAAGGGATCTCAGTTTACCTACACGGATAGCTCAAGACACTAACACTATAATAGGTAATGTTATTCTACTGAAAGGTAATGCAAAACAGACACATGCTTTCCCTGTGGTTAATGGATTGCCAGACCATGATGCATAACTGATTAACTTACAAAATCTAGCAGGGTGTACAGTTCAGGAACCATTAAGTAAAAGCGTCAGGTTACTCAAGCTAGTATCTATAGAGCACTTCAGAGAAAGTTTAAGAAATATTCATTGGGGAGAAGTATATAATGAGCCAAATGCTAATGATAAATGTATCATGTTTCTTGATAAATTTATATCCCTTTTTGAACATTGTCTCCCAAAGAAAATTACTAACTGTAACACCACACACTTTTCAAGGAAACCTGGGATTACTACAGGTATTAAAGTGTCTTCAGAAAGAAAAAGAAAACTTTATGAGACAGCAGGAACTAGTAACATCCATAAGTAGTTTTACACTATATAATAATTGTAACAAACTGAGAAAAGTTATAAGGAAATCAAGAAATATGTTTTTTAAGTAGTTTTACACTATAAAATAATTGTAAAAAACTGAGAAAAGTTGTAAGGAAATTAAGAAATACGTTTCTTAGAGAAGAAATTAACAATCCCAGGAATAAAATCAAATCAATATGGAATGTTGTTAGATGGGAGACAGGAAAAGTAATGACTTGGAGTAAGTAGTATTACTATTAAAGAGAAAGAGACCATCCTAACCAACAGTACACAAGTAGCTAATGTATTTAACAACCATTTATTAAATTTAGGAGAAAAAATGTAGAATAGTTGAAGAAAAGCCAGCCAGTACATAAGAGAGTCACTTTTGAAAAAATGAATTCAGATTAAATTTTATCTAACAGCCTCTTGTGAAACAAATAAAGTTATCATGTCTTTGAAAGATAAATGTTCTGTTAGAGTAGATGACATCTCTAATAAGATATTAAACCAATGTGGAGCAATTACAGCTGATGTTCTGTGTCATATATGTAATGCATCACTAACTCAATGTATTTTCCCAGACGTGTTAAAATATGCCATTGTCAGGCCTCTCTACAAAAAGGGGGACACCACATATGTCAATAATTACTGGGCAATATCCTTGCTTACAGCATTTTCAAAAATCTTCGAGAAAGTAATCTACTCAAGAGTCCTTAGCTATCTCAACGGTAATGGGATACTTAATAAATCGCAGTTTGCATTTCGAAAAAGCTGTTCAACTGAGACAGCAATATAAAGCTGTACTGTCCACATAATAGAGTCTTTAAACAGCAAAATGTTACCAATAGGAATTTTCTTTGACGTGTCCAAAGCATTTGATTGTGTGAACCATGACATTATGTTACAGAAATTAGAATTTTGTGGTATAAATGGAATGGCATATGAGCGAATTAAGTCATACGTACAGAACAGGAAACAAAAAGTTTCTTTATATGGGTCAAGTGATTTAAATAAGTTTGCCGCTTCATCTAACTGGGTTGAAATTACATTAGGTCTTCCACAGGGTTCAATCATGGGTCCCCCTTCTGTTCTTGACATATGTGAACGACCTCCCTTCTTATTTTGAACACGAAGCTAAACTGACATTGTTTGTTGATGATACAAGCATCATTATTAATCCAGCAAAAGAAACTCCAATTTAATATTATACAAATAAGGTCTTTGGAAAAGTCATTACTTGGTTTTCTGCAAGTGGGTTTGCTTTAAACTCTGAAAAAACACAGTACATCCAGTTTTCTGCTGCAGAAAGTACAGTTCCTTCAATAAATATAACACATCAACAGAAGTCAGTAGACAGGGTAGAGCATACTAAGTTTTTGTGGGTACATATAGATGTGAATCTCAATTGGAAAATTCACGTTTTGGATCTTCTAAAGCGACTAGGTTCAGCAACTTTTGCAATCAGAATAATTGCCAATTTTGAGGATATAGAAATTAGCAAGATAAAATACTTTTCATAATTTCACTCTCTAATGTCATATGGAATAATATTTTGGGGTAACTCAACACTTAGTCAAAAAGTATTCATTGCTCGGAAGAAAGTGGTTAGAATAATGTGTTGGGTTCGTAGTCACACATTTTGTAGGCTTCTTTTTAAAAGATTGGGAATTCTTACAGTAGCCTCACTATACATTTACTAGCTAATGAAATTTGTTATCAACAACATGGACCAGCTTAAAAACAATAGTGATATTCATGATTATAATACCAGAAAAAAGAAAGACTTACACTATCCTTTACTCAACCTATGTTTGGTACAGAAAAGGGTAAAATACGCTGCTTTAAAAACTTTTGACAAATTACCAGATGAAATAAAATTGATGGATGAACGTCTGTAGACTGTAGTGGTGACCGCAGCTAGTGGTGCCAGCAGTAGCAAATTGCTCTATATGTTTAGCTTCTCAGACGACTGCATCAGTGGTATATGCAGTGCTGACTATTTCCAGGCTGCCATTGTCGAACACGGCAGGCACTATAACAATAGCTGCCAGCTCGACTGTGTAGTTGAGGCTGCCTCATTTCCAAGATGGTGAGACAGCATACAGTAAGCATTTTCTACAATATCTGACAAAGAACATATTACTTCTGTAACATACTGTATGCCGTAAGCAGCATTGATATTTCCAGCTAACTGACGAAGAAGGCAAGCGACTGTCAGCAAACTAGACCCAAAAATGTTTTCATCAGAATGCGGTGTCTCTGCTGCTGTGAATTTCAAGTTAGTTTCTTTCGAAAATAAAAATACGAAATTTACAGTCTGTTGGTGGAGTGTCCTACTGCATCACTGTTGTTATATTGATCTTTCTCGGTGTGTGTTATGGAACTTTTCGGTGAATATCAGACTTGTATGGTCAAATGGACTCTCTCTTAAGACACACTTGCGACTGTAATATTCTTGTCGGAGAAGCTACATGCTTTATCTCATTATTAGGAAGCTGTGCACTGAAGGAGAGAGCCATTTGAACAGTTAAATTGTGGCATTGTATAAGACTATTTCAATTCCACCGATGTGTGACGAATTTCGACTAGAACATTTCACTCATAAATCTGATAATATGTGCTATAGATATGTGCATGACTATGACTTAACCAGATATTGTGAGAATTTATAGAGATGGTGTATATATGTGAGAACATATTTTATGTAGACAAGAACATTGTTAGAATTGTATCATAATTAGATAATGCAAAATTGATTTGCATTGCAAATTAGTCAGACCATTCTGTAGTCCACTAATTTTTTAATATTATGTAACTTCACAAACAAGTAATGGCAAAGTTTCACTGCAGTATCCTTCATTCCAAAATGTAACTCTGTAGATTTGAATGGTGTAAATAAAGTACAGTGTTAGATTTAATGGAAGTTACTAATTTATCTGGGTTTGTTTATATAATAACTTTTTACTTCTACTGCCAGTCATGATGTTGTTCTTATTCAGTTCTTGCACAACACAATTGGGATATGCTTTTCATTTACAACTGAATTTTTAGTGTACTATGTGTTTTAGGCCTGAAAGTTTCGATGTGTGAGGTGCTGATTTGTTATGTTGCCTTTACTGCAAAGTTAATGGGTGTTTGAAGGATGTCAAGTTGCAGGTATTGTCATGTTCCTCATTGCATCTTTTCAACTAATTATGAATGTGTGTATATTGTTGTGTATTGTGATGTTTGGGTACAGGTAACTGATATTTTTGCATTGATCATGTTCCACTGTAACTGTAGCTTTTGGTTTAGACTGTTTAAGCAGTTTAGAATGTCCAGTATGTCTTTGGGACACTCTTTTTGTAGCAGCTGTGTGTCGTCTACTTGTCTCCCACAAAACACAATTTTCTTTAGATATTAGTCTTAGCTGTTAAACATTTTTTGTACGAAACGATTAATGTATAAGTCACCTATGGTAAAGGAGGTACATGACCCTATTACTACACGATCTAGCTGCTTATAAATGTTGCTATTAAATACAAAATAGTTGTACTCTAGCATTATACGGAGGAGTTCCATGAATTCATCTCAGTCTATGCAAGCTTCTTATGTTTCATAAAGATGTTTTGAGTGCCAGTAGAACTCCTTGTGTACATATGATGAAGTGAATGCCAGCAACATCCAGTGATAAAAAATTACGGAGATTTGCGGTTTTAATAGTTCGGCTAATGTCTTGATGCATTTTCATGAAATACATTTTTCATATATCTAATAATTTTCGTTGGTATTTCATTTAGTTTCTGTGGATGTTTTTATGATGGGCCCTTTAACAGGTTACTACCAGCCTTATTGTATTTACTTCTCTGTGTATTTTTTGGTGTGCCCTTAAATGGGTATCTTTGGGTACAAGCATATGACCTACATCTTTTTAGTATAAGTTGGGAGCAAATATGTGTTCTTTATTTTTTCCTTAATTTTACTTGTTTGAGTCCTTTCCATGTGATGGATGTTATTGACATCAAAGAAGTCAACTGTATGACTATGTACTGTCTTACGTTCAATGGGGCTAGTGTACCACTTTTACCTACTTTTATAATTGTGGATTGATAGATTTTCACTTAATTATTTGTGGATCTTAAGATTTTTGTATAATTCATTGCATATTTAGATCTAAATATTTTTTCCTTATTTATTTTCCAAGAACCTTACTCGTTTCGTGAGCTGTTTTTACCTTTTCGTTTGCGTTGAATGAAGCAGCATCAGTGGCATTAGTACTAGAAACTGATATCTGCTTTAGTGTTTGGTTGTTTAGTCTGTGCATTCTATTGTGTTCATTGTTTGTGGAGTAGACTATTTTCATGTTTCATCGAATTTTATCTCTGTGTTGTTCACCATTCTGGTGTAAAGTTTGTATGTGTTACTATTATTTTGTTTGGATCACAAAGTCTGCAATCACCTGTCATGTGTGTAGCAAAATTTCAAGTACTTGTAAAGAACTGCATCTTGGGCATGCTTTCATACACTGTCAAATACAGAAATTTGAAGATTTTTGTTACTACTAGCTGCATGCTGAGTAGCTGACATGTTGAGAAAGTCTTCCATCTTGCGTAACTGCGATATTTCCATTTCCAGTCATAATTTTTATGTAATATATAATGTCGACAACATTTCTCGAATCTTACATCATCAACTATTTCATTTGTTTATCTTATTTACTTACCAACTTCCATCAGACCATGCAATCCAAAGTTATCAAGGAAGGATTAAGTACATAGTTTACAGAATTCTAATCAGAAAATTTACAAAAAAGTAAATAAATAATAAAGCACAGAGAAAGGCGGCATAAGAGTAAATAATGCGTTACAATGAAAAGTTTTTAACTACCATAAGGAACGTCAGGAAAGACTAGCAGTGCAATTCACTTGGACATGAATACTTGGGCTTTATCATTCAATTATTTTGCAGGTCTGCTGGAAGGTCATTGGAAATGAAACCTGCTGAACAGAGCACATTTCTCTGTGCAATGTTTAACAAATGTTATCCAAATGCATACCGGTTTTTCGTCTGGTGTTTATTGAATGAATTTTGACTATTGCCAACAAATACCCAGTGATGGTGTAGTTAGAATTTCAGAATTCCTGAACAATGGCTTGGGTAAATATCACCAACTGATGCCACATATCACTTTGACTGCCAGTTTCCGAGTTAAGAATATTCTTCGTTAGTGCACAGACTTGTCCTAAGGTGTAATACCATAAGAGATAGTAAAGTGAAGGTAAGCAACACTGACGAGCCATCCTGTTCAGTGTACAACACATAGTATATTTCACTTAAAAGATTTTTAGCTTGGCAGTACTAATTTCTTTTTATCTGTAAAAGTCGCTGGTGGAAGCCCGCGAATTTAGATACAATGGAATTGTTTGCAAAGTAACTTACTTTGCTGCCATTCACGATTACCGTTTTTATTTACTTCTAGCAAGGCGCGTATTGGGAAATAATTCCCATTCTCAAGTGTGTTTTTCGTGTATTTTGGAACTTTTAGGGATGCAGTCAGAAATTTAGTTATAAAATGTGATTAGGAAAAGAGAACTTATTTATATTCCCAATAAGTATAGCTCATACGTTTGCATGGCAATTTGTCCCTTTTATTTCACGTAAACTTGTTCAACTATG
The DNA here is from genome assembly GCF_021461385.2 of Schistocerca piceifrons. Classification (NCBI taxonomy): domain Eukaryota; kingdom Metazoa; phylum Arthropoda; class Insecta; order Orthoptera; family Acrididae; genus Schistocerca; species Schistocerca piceifrons. Next base: position 488,940,194 of record NC_060141.1, read on the forward strand.
CAGTTCTTCCCTATAACGTTCGCTTACTGCCAAATGTCTTCCCAATAATTTAAATTTTATTTATTTTCTTGTGTTTAAAGTGCTAAAACATACGCTCATTACAATCTAGATGAAACTAAAATAACAGAAACAAATGAAATTTCGCAAATGTACATGTTACAGGATCAATGACGAATGCTGTTAATGAACTGTAAACAATGCATCATCAGTTAATTCTGCATGTTGCTATTGTATCGAAGACTCCCATATTGGGTGATGAACAGTCACTTACTAAGAAGGGAACATTTGTACATAGAGATTTATTCCTGGCACTTCACAAAGACCGCAAAAAAAGGAAGAGCATGTAAAAAGAAAAAAATCTATGTAACGAAAATAAAAAGGGAAAAAAGATTGCTAATACAACAGAAATGCTAATACAGCAGAAATGCTAATACTCTACTTTCTGATATCATGAAGACATCACTATGGTTCTCTTAAACCACCAGCAAACACAGATGTGTGGCTAAAGTATCTTACCAGTAGATTTGGCCAATTCACTTGTGGAGGTTTTTAATCAACAGCAGTGGCGCCAGCAATATCTATAGCCAAAGCAAGGATGTCTGTTGTTCTGTGACGATAAGTTACTTTATAATCAGCGAGACGCGACCTGACGTAAACTGCAATGTCTAATTTTTTATGGTTTATGATAACCGAGTACATATCCATGCATATTTACTCTTTTGTAAAGATCTGTGCTATTATTTGTGTGCGTCTCCTGTGTTGGTATAACATCTACAGCATTTTACCGCGTTAGACATGAAAGATAATGATTCTTCACATATGGAATCGAATCGGTGATCACTGATATCCAGTAGTGACTGAGGAGAGTTCTGTGCTTGCTTGGTTGAAAAGGACTATTCACAGATAGTTTTACCTCTATACTTGTTCCTGTTTAGGAGCACCTTCATGGAAGAACTATTCACTATCAACTCTTGTCAAGGATTCCCCAATTGCAGTAATCACAATCATCTGGGAACTTCTACCTTGATAAGCATCTTACGACGGAACCAGTTATAACACGCCAGGAGGTTACCCATGTTGGACAGTGCTAGGAAGGCTATAGTATCTTGAAAAATGCAAAAATATACGTATAGTCTACTGTCATTTCCAATAAGCACATATCCCATCAATCTCTTTTATTGATGATGCCCACATTCACACAGCAGCAAATAGGCACATGATTTTGAGCATATCAGTTAAAGTTATATGGGGCGAGGGTCTTGTGTGGCGTAATATAAATAATTAAGAACTCGATAATTCAAATAAATAAAAGTACAACAACTCATGGCGACATTAATTGTTATTATACATTTTACAATTAAGCATGAATATAGTTACATTCAAACAAGTTTATCAAACCTCAAACTTCGTTCTATGGTACAAGTTAAACCAAAATTTAACAGGTTATGTGCTGGCTGCAATTCTTAATGAGCCAACATGCAGTTGAAAAGAAGAGCAATGCTCACGTTCTAGTCGACTGAAAACATTATGTGGCGCTTATATTTATGTTTACGTACACGTCCTCAGTGTTCTACGTGACCCGTGTATTGCGCTCAACTGGGTAATTTTGCTCTCTTAAGTTCCATACTTCTCTGTCTTCTTCTCCCAGATTTATATTGTTTCTATCTCACGGTAGCATAGCTTCCATAGTTAATCAGGTTCACTGCAAACATCTGCTTCTCTTACTTCCTTTAGATATTAGACCATCTTATGTGTTTACGTCTTTAGTCTCACTTGCCCTTTTGCCATGGCCTCTTTCATTCTGGAATTATAGCTCCTGCAGCCGAGCTATGACGTCATCAGTGGCACTGTCTTACTCAGGATATCGCTCACTTTACCCAACAATGTTTGGAAGCAGTCCCCCATGTGCCATGGACACGACAGCACAGCTTCTGGCTCATGCACAGTACTTCCTGTGTGTTAACTCCTTTCTTTCAAATGGTGACTCACCCAACCCAATGTTCTCCTGCTCAACATTCCTCTCCTGTGCATGCACTTCCTCAAAGTTCAACTATGCCTTGTATTCACAGTCCCCCTTCTCTGTGGCAATGGCCCTCCTCCGTCAGGTTTCTGCTCTCCCCACTTTTTGTGTGCTAGCTGCCTATGGCCCCTCTACCTTTGGTCTCTCCATATCTCTTATACACTCACTTGCAGCCCTGCCGACACAGACGTGGCAAACTCAGCTGCTGCCCCCCCTGCCCTGTTGCCCCATGCCCTAGAGGCCTCTACTCCAGTCCCCTGACTTGGCATACCCTACCTCAGAGACACCTGCCCAGGTGCCCCCTGCGTCAGCGTAATCCTTCAGTTCCTGGTGTCAGTGTCCGTGACACCCTTGCAGGTTCCAGCACCACTGGCTGCATTACCACTGAATCTAGCAACAGTAGCTTCAGCGCCTCTCTCTCTACCGACTCTTGCTCCAGTGAAACCTGCTCTAACACCTCTCAGTGGATCACCTCCCACTCTCTGCCCCCCTGTTGTGATAGCTCACGCTCTGTCGCCTTTCATTTCAATGTTGCCTGTTCCAGCGCCTCTTTCTTCAACATCCCCTGCTCTGACTCTACTGACCCCAACATCACCTCAAACGGCTTTGTCAACATCAGCGGTCTCATCAACACTGTCCCAAAAACCACTGGTCTACATTTCACTGGCCCACATACAACTGGCCTGCAAGCAGTCGGCCTTCACTCCACTCTCCTATTTTGCCTCCCCTTTTGCCCCCTGAACATTCAGCTCCTGTCCTCTTCACGATTTCTCTGTCTTGGTCCCATTGAGACGACACTCCATCCTCTGCCAATTCTGCTGACCACATATTCTCCCAGCGGGACATGTGGCCCTTGGTTTGCGATTCTTTTCTCCCTATTAACATTCAGCACATATCCTCGGAGCCAGCTTCCTCTCCCAGGCCTTATCCCTTTTCAGTATGGGTTTCACCCATCTCATCTTTTCGCCTGTTTCAACGCCAGTCAAAAACACTGTGTGCATTCTGCCTTCTATGTGAACCTGCCTAGGACTGAACCGACTTGCCCACTGCCCCAAGACGACTTTCACCACTGTCATCTCCCGCAGCCTCATGAGGTTTCAATGCAAGGCCTCGCCATGCCAGGTCTTACATAGTCGGATTGAAACTGGAGGTAGAGGTATACGACCATTGTTAGTAATGTACATGACTGGATTTAGAAAAGCCTATAGTCGCAAACTAACAGGTACTAGTTGTTTTTTGGTTCATTTATACCAAATGACATGTTTTGGGCTCTGCCCATCGTCAGATTTTCTTGTGTAAACAATATCACAAATAATTGCTTAAACATTTCATTGAACACCAAATCTTAACACAAAAGCGCAAAATGGAACTAAGCGTCAAAACAAATACACGCCATTTCATAGCAAAAATTAGTTTGACAGCTTGTCCCTTACGAACAAAAAGGTGCTACGTATAATTTTAACTTGGAGAATGAGAATGTTGTTCGTGGGAAGGACTACGAAAACCTGCTACTTCCATGCCCTCGCCCTTGCTAGGTAAATCATTGAGTGCTAGAGGGCACCACCTAAAAGCACTGCAACTGTGCAAATGCTGATATGAGTATTAAAAATGAAAACAGTAACCAATAACCACCAAAAGTAAATCTTGTGTGCCTGCACAAAGGCATATTCAAATACATATTACAATAGTACAAAATACAGGAATTTACGCTACAAAATAGCAGGAAAAATGTTTTTATTGGGAAGACGTGATTTGTCGAAATTTAGGAACAGATTTCCTTATATTTGCAATTACACTTCTTGAGTATTCGTCAACCGTAAAATTGTAAAACATTTGTCCCACCCTGTGATTTATTATTGCGGCTATCCATATTCCAAAATGATTACTGAACTCTAAAACAGTAAAGTACAAAAATCAAAATAGATGTAGTGTGCCTGCATACTAAATGAAGCATCACTGTGGTACGTGGGAAGGAGACTGTACTGTTCAACATATTAAAATATTTATTTAAAAAAAATAACATGTCATAATTACAAAATGACTGGTTCCGATTTGCCAGTGCACTTCCTGACTAAACATCGAACGTGGAGACCGAAGATATTTTCTTCCGGAGCCAGTGATAGACTTAACTGACGTGGGCTTCACTAACCACTATAGGGCACAAAAAATAGTAAAAGGAAAATCGTGGTCCATATACTCAAATTACGGAAGTGATTACAAAAGAGATGATAGCATTTACGTGCCTCTCACAACAAATCCTCAAAAAGACCAACAAACCATTTCCTACCACTACTGATTTGATCGTTGAAAAGAAATTCTGGAACCACTTGAGTGAATGCTTGTATTTCCAGTTCCTCCAAGAAATCCAAAGTGTTTCCATTCCTCTTTGTGTCCAGAAATCTCATGCTGCTTTCTAATTCTGCCGACGTATGAATTTGTATCTTTTAAATGGAAACCCAATGCGCTACTGTCGCTCCAGTACCCTTCTTCTTTATACCACGTTTTGAACTCTCGCCCCGTTTGTGCCAAGTAAAATCATTGACATGAGCAACGTTTTATTTTATATACATCTCAAAAACTTAATTTGCACGGATCCAGACTGTGCATCAGTAAGTTCCACAAACTGTTAACCGTTTGGAATCGTAATTGCATTGGCAAATCGGAACAAGTCCTTTTGTAATTATGATATGTTATTTTTTAAAAAAGTAAATATTTTAATATGTTGAATGGTACAGTCTCGTGCCCATGTGCCACAGTGGTACTTCATTTACTGTGCTTACATCCAGGCACACTACATGTATTTTTGTTAAAAAGAATGGTTCAAATGGCTCTGAGCGCTATGGGACTTAACTTCTGAGGTCATCAGTCCCCTAGAACTTAGAACTACTTAATCCTAACTAACCTAAGGACAGCACACACATCCATGCCCGAGGCAGGATTCGAACCTGCGACTGTAACGGTCACGTGGTTCCAGACTGTAGCGCCTAGAACCGCTCGGCCACCCCGGCCAGCGTATTTTTGTTCTTGTATTTTACTGTTGCTGAGGGCAGTAAACATTTTGGCAAATGGATAACAGCAGTAATATATCACATGGTGGGACAAATGTCTTAAGTTTTATGGTTGACGAATACTCAAGAAGCGTGACTGCAGATCTATGCAGATCTAAAGAAATCCTTTTGTAATTTTCTACAAGTCACGTCTTTCCAAGGGAAAATATTTTTTCTACAATTTTGTAGTGTACATTCATGTATTTTGTACTACTATAATATGTATTTCAATGTGCCTATGTGCAGGCACATAATATTTACTTTTTATGGTTAATGGTTACAGTTTTAATTTCTATAAACATATCGGCATTTGCTCGGCCGCAATACTTTTAGGTGATTCCCTGTTGCACCCAGCGGTTTACCTACCGAGTGCTAGCACACTGAAGTAGCAGTTTTTCGTAGTCCTTCTCACGATCAATATTGCCATTCTCCAAGTTAAAATTATGTGTAACACCTTTTGCTTCGTGAGTGTATGAGAAAGGAACAAGCTATCAAAGTTATTTTTGTTATGAAATGGTGTTTATTTGTTCTGACACTTAGTTCGATTTTGCGCTTTCTTGTTATCATTTGTTTTTGTTTTTGTTTTTTAAAAGTATAACTTATTATTTGTGATACTTTTTACAGCAGGAAATCTGACGATGGGCAGTGCCCGATACATGTCATTTGGAATATATGCACAAAAAAAAACCAACTAGTACCTGTTAGTGTGCGACTACTCAGTTTTTTTAAAAGGCAGTGAAATTCATGGCAGGTCTCACTGCCTTCAGCGATCTGATTGTCCTATCTTGACGACAATCGTGCATGTTTCTCGTTTTCTGGATCTACTCCCTTCTTTAACTACCTCCCTGTATGCTAGGTGGCTTGCCCCGCTGGCTGCAAAGGATGCTACTTCCACTTTCTACCAGAAGCCGCAGTCTTTTCTGGCCTTCCTTCTGTGGGTGGCTCCGTGCGGTGGTCTTCTCCGACCAATGCTGACGAGGCATCCAACGACTTCCTGGAACACTGATCTAGCACTGTTACGTTCAGACCCAGCTGCTGGTGTGTCCCCTCCAGTCGGTGTTACCTGTGCAGTTTAATCGGTATGCTCACATCCCAGCAGTCACTATTGTTTCGAGCACCTATCTCCCATCTGGCGCCAGAGCCCAGCCAGTGGCGTTCGGGACAGCCATTATCAGCACTACATGGTCTGTAGGCCTTGCTGCACCCATGCTGGTCGCCTGCTGGGTACTCGCAATGGTATCTTTCTGGACACTAGTCGCGCCCTCTCTGGGCCTTTGACTGAACTGCACTGGTGCTCTCGTTCTTCAGTCATGAAAGTTTTGCCACAAGCCTGGCCTTCCCTGCTCATGCCGCCTTTGGTGGCCCAGTAGCTTTGCTAGAAGATGACCATACTGATTCTTTTTTTTTAGGTCCATCTCTTGCTTTATAAGAGGACTGACATATCCTTGTCTGTCGTCTAATGCACAGCCGTCATCTAAGAAGCGAGATGGCTGCACCATCTCCTTCGAACTGAAGAGGAGTGTGGAAAATGACTGGTGCCTTACAATTCAGTCACATGACACACAATAGAGTGCTGCGTGTTACCGCCCTGTCAAGACACCTGCAAGTCAACTGCATCTCTTCTTGATTGCGAAAACCGCTGCAGTATGTGAGGGTGCGACAAGTGCTGGAGTAGCTTGCTTCTGTGAGCCATGTAATACTGGACAACTTCTTCCGCCGGGCAGCCTCTATGGAACACCGCCAAGCTCCTCGCCAGTGCAAGTTTCTGTCTCAATGGTCGACAGTGGAACCCCACGAATATATTCGTGGGAGTGCAGTACCATCAATGTGAGCTTAAGACATCGATAGTCCAGCCTATACAGACTTAGCTTACACCATTGTTTCTTTATGGTAAGTGACATATTTGCACTCAGCTTATGCCTTCAAGAACTGCGTTTGTGTCAGTGACACACTCTTATCAGACCAAACTGATCATTTACTTGCCTTCATTCGACACTGTTTCAGGTGCTATGCAAAACCAAACGTCTTTGTGTATTCTCTCTTGTAGTAATAAAGTTCTGTGGTTCATGGATACGTAGACACATTACTCTTTTTGTGCTATGCATCACACAAAACGGGATATTAAAAGTTACATGCCTCCGCTTACAACCTTAGGGTCTATTTTAAAATTACGTTTAGTATGAAAGTTTTGATTTGCCTTTCACAAATAATCAAGTACTCTGCACCAGAAGAACGATACTGAAATGTTGCCAGCATATCAGTTCTTTTTGCAGACTTCGTGTGCCAGAATTTGTGGTTTCCATACACATTCGACCACTTCATTTTTAAATACTTCCTTTTAATACAGAAGCTGAAAATACGCAGAGAGTCACGGAGATGCTATCATACATTACCGTAAAAATAAGTAGTCGAGAAAGTAGTTGTCACTATGTGACATTAAAATTCAGAATGGTATTCGTTTAATTTCTTCTATTGTGACTTTATGACAAGTTAATTAAGAGCTTCGTCGAACCTTACGACTGAGCCTGTGAATGCTCAAGCGGAGGTTAACTGCGAAGTACATTGCCAGAGACTTTACAGTGTGTTGGCTCACTTAAAGTTAGACAAGTTGTGGGAGGTGCATGCCATAATCCCAGTAATTAACTGTATAGTAATCCCTTTTGATTCAAACAAACAAGAATAAGAAATACGCCGGTAAAATTTCAGAAGTCACAAGAATAAAACAAATCTAAGATATTAGTGTTGTCTCTGTGCCTTTTCACAATAACGCTTGAATAATGACACATTCATAGAACTTTGAAAAATCTGAAGCACAGCTTAAGCAAAAATGTACTGCATGCCCTTGGCGTACTCCATTGCTGTAGAATACGGTGTGTTAGCTATTATATGTTTGTGTTTTCTCAATAGAAGTTGGTGGAATGCTGTTAGCAAGCTGTGTACTACATAGCAGAGGCACCTCCGACAGCCTCAAGAAGTTAATTTGATAGTCATTTGAGCTGCCATGATTGTAGAACACTGCATGGTGGAGTGGACTGGCCCACTCCAACATTATTATTGTCATTATTCACCTTTGAATCGTCATCCGTTAAATCAGTAGAACCCAGTATGTACATAAGGAGTTCTAACTTAACCTCTGGAACATGGACTGAGGTTTCTCTTATGTTCAGTCGCAACTTTACTGTAAGTGTTCATAACACTTTTCAGTGAGGGATACGTTTATTCTAGTATGTAGTGTTATTCAAATACTTTTCGAAATATTTTCGAAAACAGCCTTGTCTGCTGCGGAATGACTCTTGGTGGAACACTCCATTATGGATTTTTTTCCTACATGCAACTTGACTAATTATTCGAAAAGAAAGCTTCCTCAGATTGCTTGTAGGTGTGGCAACATTTGGATGTTTCACCTTGGATTAAATCGGTAGCGAAATATATTTTCACTTGTGGTAGCCAAGGTCTAGGTAATACTCCCTTAAAATGTTTTACGAACACAACACGATGAGTATTTTTTTTATCGGGAATGGAAACTGAAACTGTCGATGTTTCCAATAAACTTCCTCCTAGCTAAGCGGATGATAAATAACAGGTTCTCCCCACGCCATACGAGACGTGCTTCTTCGCCAGACTAACACGATCTATTTAACTCTGTGCATTCTTTCATACGACGTTGGACTCTTATAGTCACAACTTGCCCTAATAATAGACGGCAACGGGTCATATATCAATTCTTTGACAGCGGACAGTTCCAGCTGCATACTACTAATGTGAGAGGTGACACTGTTTACGCCATTCAGGCTGATCTTCACTTAAAGTAGTTCTGATTTGACTTAACTCTGCTTTAAGTGCTTCTTCTGAAGTACTTCTCTCAGAAAACTCCCGTGAGAAACTTTTACTCAGGACGTCAAATTGTTTCTTTAATTTAACGCCTTGTTCAGCACTAAGATTATCCACCTTTTCTCTTCGTTTCGGAGCAGATCTTTTACAGAAGTTTGTTCATCTGTTAATTATCGTATCGCCTCACAAATGCCTTGGTATGCGTTTCTCAGCTCCGAAATTTCGGTTGTTGGGGCCTCAGCTCAGACAATATTTTCTCTTGCTGAGACATTTTATCTTGCCAGAATGATAATCGTTCAAAATTCGTTATCTTCAAACTTCGGTATAATAGCGTAAATAAAAGGTCTTCAGTAGGACTTGCTGGTAGAATAATTTCTTCAGTTTTAGGCTCCAGTTCCATTTTGCGTGCTGAAGGATCAATATTTTCGATTATCAGCGAATTTGCTAGTTTCGGCGTGTGATTCTATGTCATTATTTTTACAGATTCCATTTTCATAGATTTTCTTATTTCAACAATAACACAGAAACGGCTGAAATTGTCTGAGTACAGTAAGTAAAGTTTTCCTTGTCCCTTGCAATGCGTAGCAAACAAAATAAATAGTTTCAGATCACTTATTTCAGTTCCATTTTACTTTTTTGCTTCTTAAATAGTTTGAAATTTTCTAATCTATTGTTGTTCCTTTTAATAACACATACTTTTCGTTGACTTCAGCTCGTTTTCGTAGTTATTTTACAGTCTCCACTTAGTGCCTGAAAAAGAGAAAAGCAAAGTGAAACGATATAATGACATAAAATTGTTATAAAATCGTCCTGTAAAACGGCCTCCAGCGTAATGTATCACATTTCTGCCCCAGTATGGGTTCTGTTAATTTAAATTTGCTCCTGAGAGTAAAATGCTATCGGAGAAAAGATGCATCACACTGCTGACAAGAGAGTGAACATACAATCATAAAATTAGAAAAATGTATTGGTACTTTTATTCTTTCCTTAACAACGAAGAAGTTCGGTAAGAGACTGCGAGTTTGACTTCATTCACATAGAAGAGTTAGCAGCAGGCCAAGAAGTGGACGTTGGAATGCAGCGAGATCAGTGACTAGAAACCGTGTTGTTGTTGTTAATGGTCAATGCAAAGTAATAGTTTACATGCTGATAACGGTACCACGTTTAAAAACACAGATTGTAAGTTCGACTTAAAAATGTTGAAATGAGTAGATGGTATAGCACTTATGGTGCGCTATCGTCGCGTCACTGGACTGACTACTTGTAACTAATTCACTAGGCCAAAAAGTATACAAAAAGCATAATTAGCGTATGAATGCAGATTTATGTATTATATTACAAAATAAAGGTGAAATAATTCATATAGTGTTATTATTTTACAACAGAATTCAAGATACAGGCATAATATAATCTTCTCGCAGCGAGGTTCAGAAAGGAATAGGGAAAAATCACTACATTATACTAATTTAACAAAAAAAGATGAGAAGTATTTTCGCAGACATAAAGTATACAAAGATGACTTTATAAACACCGGTTTAGTCTTGCTTTCATTGTCAGATTCTATCAGATTAAGTCTAGGTAGCTGCCTGAAATTAAATGATTTCCTGCAGTGTATGTGCCTTGTCTACTTTGCTTTTAGATATCTTCATGTCTGTCTATAACAGAACAGGCATTCACACATTTGCTTGTGCTTGACTTCTTCAGTTCTGTACCTAGTTTCCATGCACGATTACAGGCGTTTCAACTAAAATGTGTAAAACCGAGACTTTCCATTGTCTTATGGCATGTGTTTTATGCCAATTGTCTATTCTGTTCTTACTGAGAGCTCTCAAGATGTCAGCAGCTGATGTCTCATTGTTCAAAGGTTGTAATGACGTTAGACCCATATGAGCATTAAAATATAGCAGTGGTACCAGCTGAAAATTTATTCTGGCACAGGACTCGAACTGACATGTTCCTCTAAGCACGAGCGGTCGCTTTAACTACTTCCTTACCCCAGCACGCCTCCCTCTGACCCAAATTACCGGCCTATTGCCCAATATCGACGTAGCGACATCTGTCAATTAAACCCTTACTCGCAGTCCCTGGTTCCTGTGAGACTCCGAACACGGTGTATATCTGCACTGAAAGAAAGGACCTTTGGTCGTCGTGACTACATGAACATGGCGACGAAGACCAACGCATGTGGACTCCACGCCCAATCTCTTATGAAAATCAGGGAGTGCTGCTAGTAAGGGCTTCATTGGTAAGTGTCGCTACGTTAGTCCCGGTCCGGAAAAAATATCCATCTTTCACCAGTGATACACACAGTGCCCATATACAGCTAACGTCACTAAAAGTTTTGAATGATTCATTATATTGCCGCTGGATCGAACGACGTGTCTGATCTTTCGGACATGCCTGAAAGAGCAGACCCCTCAAACACATACAGTATATACAGGGTGTTGCTTTAGGCCCGAGCAAAAATTTAACAGGACGTAGGTGGGGAACATGGGGTTGGAGGAGCCAGCTCAAGGAGATACGGAAGTAAACTTGTCTACCGGCTAGTCCAGCAGTACTGTTTTCCACCTTATTTGCAACTAACATACGCACAAGTTTACACATACTGTGCTGTTTATTTACATGTAAATTCTTTATTTGCTCAAGGAAACAAGGAGGAGGAGCCATATCTTCTACCTGGATGCCTGAATAGCCACCTGGACTTGAGGTTCATGCAAAGAGCTCTACCTGGGTTGTAGTAGTAGTAGTAGTAGTAGTAGTAGTAGCTTTAAACATCCGTAGATCACTTTTTACAAGGATATAAGACATGTCAAAATATTTACAAGTTTAGATCGATTTTAAATAAGCTAATTCGTATATACATATATTGTCAGACTTCTAGTTAGAGACAATCATTAGCTTTACTCCTGGTATACAGCACTTTTTTTTTACAAACAACTTACTAAATAATGTAATGCCACACCGTTCACTCATATCTCACTATCAGTCACAGCACACACTATTCACACGTTGTTTCATAACACTTCACTCACTACACGCACGCACACACACACACACACACACACACACACACACACACACACTGGTGATCTCTGGGCCATTTTCTGTATCGCAACTTCCCATTAGCTATCCTGAAAATCTGAGTCAGCATCCCTCCGTAATGAGTGAGATGTTGAGCTCAGAAAGAGGAAGAGGTGTCAGTATTGTTTTATGCCTAGCTTGGGGATAAGTATTTGTACAAAGGAAAAAAATATGAAAAAAACATAAAGTGAAGGTGTTATGTGGAATGTTGGCTGTTTTATAATCATTATTATTATTATTTATTTGTATAACTTTTTTTATCAAGCCCCTACTCTGTTTTATCTAAGTTGTCCTTCAATGTATAAAATGTATTGCATGACAGGTACTTTTTAGCTGCCTTTTTAAATAAGTGTATTTTTTTAATTTCCTTAATCTCTTTTGGTAATTTGTTGCACATTTGTATTCCTCGGTAGAAAATGCTATTTTGAGTTTTATGTTTACTTTTTCTTGTTAAATGTAAGTTGAGTCTCTCTCTTGTTACATGGTCATGGACAGTGCTGTTTTTGCAGTAATCGCCAACGTTCTTTTTGATGTGTACAACTGACTATTAAATGTATTCACATGCATCAGTTAAAAAAATCCCCAGCGTTTTGAACAGATCTTTACAATGAGCTCGACTAGTGTTTTTGGTTATTATACTTATGGCTCTTATCTGGAGTTTGAAAATTGTGTTAATATTTTGTGCTTTTGCTCCCCAAAAAAGAATGCCATAGCTAAGAACTGAGTGTGTATTTGAATAATATGTAACTAACACTGCACGTTACACGCTGATGATAGGATTCTAACGGCATAACATTCTGATGACATTATCTCTGTAAGTACCTTTGTATGTTGAGACCACTTCAGCTGAGGATCAATATTCATTTCTAGAAATTTTGCATTTGTTACACAGCCTATAGAGGTGCCATCTACATTTAATTTAACATTGTAATTTTCCTCTTCAAACTGAAATTCGTGGCATTAGTTTTCTTTACGTTCAACGTCACTTCATTGCTTATTGGCCAATCATAAACTTCCTTGAGAGTTACATTTGCTTTCTCGGCAAGGTGTTCTCTTGTTTTCTCAGTGACTATAATATTGCTGTCCTCAATGAAGAGAATTTTTTCACCATGAGTTGGTGAACGTAGCCCTGGCTGTTCATGAGAGAACGAGGATGCAATGTGACGGTGCACCGCATCACTTCAGTGTACACGTCAGCAACGTTCTCAGTGCTGTATTCGCTGGTCGCTGGATTAGAAGGGAGGTTCTATTCCATTGCCTGTGAGGTCACCTGGCCTGAGTACCCTAGATTATTTCCTATGGGGATATTTAACGTTACTTGTGTATGAGACGCCAGTGGATACGGAGATGGAATTAGTTGCCAGAATTCTTGCTGTCTGTGCTGAGGTTCAAAACACACCAGCGATATTTGTCAGGATCCGTCAAAGTCTTGTTCGTCGATGCCACGTTTGTGCCGTCGGCTTCAGCACATTGTGTAAGATACAATACACAAGTTATGTTCATTGTGTCAGTGATCATATTTGCAGTTACCTGTAACTTACGTGAATAAGAAAGTGCACAGTAATGTGATTTTATTCCTATTATCCCCTAAAACTCGCCTCACCGACCCCACGTTCCCTACCTCAAACTGTTCAATGTCTTGTTTTGCACGCTCATACACATATATCTGTGTGTGTATGTATGTGTTTTGTGTGATATTGACATTTAGCACTGTTGAGATCATCTGGAGTTGCACTCTCTCTGAAATCCATGTGGAATGTGTTTCCTGGCACTAACTTTAATTACACACATAGATCGTCCATAGTCGTTTGGAATGCAGGGAATACACTGAACAGTATTATCAAGAGTTCCCGAAACAGTTTCCAGTTTATAAAGTCGAAAATTCCATTTAGTTTGAGAGATCGATAGGACTAATGGAATTTCACTACCGTAATAAATTGTGACTAGCTTATGCTTACTGCGTGGAAAGAATTGAATACCTTTCATTATTTCACGTCATCTGTTCTAGATTTAGTTATGATGCACAAATCACGAGAATAATCATTCAGCCATCTAATAGATCGATACAGTCTTGGATCTTCAGCAATTAATGCATGCTGGACATTGTACACTATGTGACCAAAAGTATACGGACACCCCCAAAAACATACGTTTATCATATTAGGCGCATCGTGCAACCACCTACTGCCAGGCACTCCATATCAGCGACCTCAGTAGTCATTAGACATCGAGAGACAGCAGAATGGGGCGCTCCGCTGAACTCACGGACTTCAAACGTAGTCAGGTGATTGGGTGTCACTTGCGTCATACGTCTGTACGCGGGACTTTCACACTCCTAAACGTCCCTAGGTCCACTGTTTCCGATGTGATAGTGAAGTGGAAACGTGAAGAGGCACGTACAGAATAAAAGCGTACAGGCCGACCTCGTCTGCTGACTGACAGACCGCCGACAATTGAAGAGGGTCGTAATGTGTAATACGCAGACATCTATCCGGACCATCACATAGGAATTCCAAACTGCAGCAGGATCCACTGCAAGTACTGTGACAGTTAGACGGAAGGTGAGAAAACTTGAATTTCATGGTCGAGTGGCTACTCGTAATCCACACATCACGCCGATGAATGCTAAACGACGCCTTGCTTGGTTTAAGGAGCGTAAACATTGGACGATTGAATAGTGGAAAATCGTTGTGTGGAGTGACGAATCATGGTTCACAAAGTGGCGATCCGATGGCAGGGTGTGGGTATGGCGAATTCCCGGTAAACGTCAGCTGCCAGCGTGTGTAGGGCCAACAGTAAAATTCGGATGCGGTGGTGTTATGGGGTGGTAGTGTTTTCCACAGACGGGGCTTGCACCCCATGTTTCGCGTCGCACTATCACAGCACAGGCCTACATTGATGTTTTAAGTACGTTCTTGCTTCCCACTTCTGAAGAGCAATAAGGGGATGGCGGCTGCATCTTTCAACACGATCGAGCACCTGTAAATAATGCACGGCCCCCCACGGCCTGTGGTGGAGTGGTTACACGACAATAATATACTTGTAACGGACTGGCCTGCATAGAGTCCTAACCTGCATCCTATAAAACACCTTTGGGATGTTATGGAACAGAGCAGCACTCCGTGAAGAATGGGCTGTCATTCCCCAAAAATGAACGTATACCTGAGAAAGTGGAAGCTGTCATCAAGGCTAAGGGTCGGCCAACACCATGCTGAATTCCAGTATTACCGATGGAGGGCGTCACGAACTTATAAGTCATTTTCAGCCAGGTGTCCGGATACTAGTGATCACATAGTTTACACATCCATCCATTTATTTAGAATAGCTCCATTGCTGTCTTTTTCATGATATTTTTATTTTTTTATTTATTCTTTATTGTTGCCGCCTATCATCTAAGAATCTAAAAAAGCCGAGCCAGTTCACATTTACGTGAATAATAATAAATGTACATATTAATCATTCATTCCTGGTAGTTAATAAAAAACTCTACAAGTAAGAAATTAGAGTACAAATCAAAAAATTGAAAATACGAACACTACATACATCCTAATAATTTTCATATCACGAGACGTGACTGTGCCTATATGGCTTTTGGAATACCCAACATACACAACTGCATGACTAAATGACATTACATGCGGATTTGGCCAACTGCCTTGTGAAGGTTTGTAAATATTAACAACAGAGGTGCTATCAATCTCTATAGCTAAATCAAATACTCCTGCGGCTCACTCTTGAAAAGTTAATTTGCAATCAACGAGAGGAGACAAGACATAAACTGGACTCACTCTTGTGTAAAGACCAGTGTCATTCTAGGTGTGTGTCTCCAGTACTCTTATAACATTTACCGCAATTTGCAGCATCAAGCATCAAAGATATTGACTCTCAGTAGTTGAAATCGATGCAATGTTTATGTGATATCAGTAAGTTCTTTCCAATAGCAATTGATGAAGTTTACTTGCTTGATTGCTACTGAAAAAGACTTTTCATAGATAAGTTCTCTTGCATACATGTTTCGGTGTAGCAGCACCATCGTGGAAGAATTATTCGGTATTAACCGTTGCCAAGGATCGCTCATCTGCCGTAACCACTATCTTCTGGAAACTTCGTCTTTCATCGAGACCACATGACTGAACCCGTTGTCACACTAGGAGGTTATCGACGTTGTACAACGTCAGGGACGTTAGAGTGTGTTGCAAAATAGCACTAAACAAATGCACAGTCTACCGACATTTTGCAAAAGCACACATTCTGCTGCTGCTTTCCATCCATGACATTCATTTTCATTGAGGAGTAGAGAGGCACAGTATCCAGGAGTGCATAAATTAAAGCTCTACATGATGAGGCAGTTGTGTGGCGTAATATAAATAATGAAGAATACGTTAATCTGTGTCATTCAAGTAAGTAACTGTGCAGCAACTAATGGCGACAACAGTGTTGTCACTTTATCTTTCACAATTACAAGTGAATATTGACACAATGAAAAACACGTTTTACAAATTTGAAGCTTTATGCTACAGGACAATTTGAACACAAGGTAGGTTCCGGTTACAGTTCAAAACAAGGGTGACGTAAGCCATAGTCGATTGGACACACCCCTTGGTCCTATCTGTATTTGTGGAAACATCGACAAATTTTTAGACAAAATCTTCCCCATTCGAAATTCTTGTGTGGTAGTTGCTTTCATTATGGTTGTATGAAGAACCGGAATTCCTGTTTTTCTCATCCAAACAGCCCTATGGCACACAGATCAAAAAAGTTTTGCATCGTCCTGGTTCCCAGAACACCTGAATATAGACGTTGACTGTGGGTATTGTATCACAGACACAGTCCATTTGGCTGTTCAGAGATGTCACTAAAACCACCCAAAGATGTAAACAACCATGCATGAGCTGCGTCTATTAGACAGAGGGGACCAGAGATGGTCGATCAGTTCCAGTCATTCCACTAGGAAGGAGGTATACGGCTCGTGTTGTCTGTAGTTCAACCGTGCCTAGACGGTCAATACCGTGGTTAGATGGCATCCGCATTGTTACTTTGTGCCAAGAAGGACTCTCAACAAGGGAAGTGTCCAGGCATCTCGGAGTGAACCAAAGCGATGTTGTCTTGACATGGAGGAGATACAGAGAGACAGGAAATGATGATGACATGTCTCGTTCAGCCGCCCAAGGGCTACAACTGCAGTGGATGACCGGTACCTACGGATTGACAGCAACGCCACCATGCTGAATAATGCTTTTCGAGGAGCCACAGGATGTCGTGTTACGACTCAAACCGTGTGCAACAGGCTGCAAGATGCGCAACTTCACTCCCGACGTCCATGGCGAGGTCTATCTTTACAACCATGACACCATGCAGCGCGGCACAGGTTAGCCCAACAACATGCTGAATGGACCGCTCAGGACTGGCATCACGTTCTCTTCATCAATGAGTGTCGCATATGCCTCCAACCATAAAATCGTCGGGGACGATTATCTGGGAATAGGCATTAGGAGTGATTTAAAATGGAATGACCATATAAAATTAATCTTCGGTAAAGCAGATGCCCGACTGGGATTCATTGGAAGAATCCTAAGGAAATGCAGTCCGAAAACAAAGGAAGTAGGTTACAGTACCCTTGTTCGCCCACTGCTTGAATACTGCTCACCGGTGTGGGATCCGTACCAGAAAGGGTTGGTAGAAGAGATAGAGACGATTTAACGAAGAGCAGTAAAAGAGTAATCACGAAAGCGTTACGGAGATGTTAGATAAACTCTAGTGGAAGACTCCGCAAGAGAGACGCTCAGTAGCTCTGTACGGGCTTTTGTTGAAGTTTCGAGAACATACCTTCACCAAGGAGTCAAGCAGTATATTGCTCCCTTCGTATATCTCGCAAAGACACCATGAGGATAAAATCAGAGAGATTAGAGCCCACACAGAGGCATACCCACAATCTTTCTTTCCAGGAATATTACGAGACTGGAATAGAAGGGGTAACCGATAGAGGTACTCAAGGTTCCCTCCGCCACATACCGTAAGGTGGCTTGCGGAGTATGGATGTAGATGTAGATGTAGACATGTTTGGAGGAAACCCAGGCAGGCTGAACACTTAGACACACTGTCCAGCGAGTTCAGCAAGTTGGAGGTTCCCTGCTGTTTTGGGGTGGCATGACGTGGGGCCGACGTACGCCGCTGGTGGTCATGGAAGGCACCGTAACAGCTGTACGAAACGTGAATGCCATCCTACGACTGATAACGCAACCATATCGGCAGCATATTGTCCAGGCATTCGTCTTCTTGCACAACAATTCGTGCCCCCATCGTGCACATCTTTGGAATGACTTCCTTCAGGATAACGACATCGCTCGACTAGTGTGGCCAGCATGTTCTCCACACATGAATCTATCGAACACCCCTGGGATAGACGTGACCCACCAACCACTCTGAGGGATTTACTCCGAATCGCCGTTGAGGAGTGGGACAATATGGATCAACAGTGCCTTGATGAACTTGTGGGTTGTATGCCACGACGAATACAGGCATGTATCAATGCAAGAGGTCGTGCTACTTGGTATTAGAGGTACCGGTGTGTACAGCATTCTGGACCATCACCTTAGAAGGTCTCGTTGTATGGTGGTACAACATGCAGTGTGCGGTTTTCATGAGCAATAAAAAGTGGAAATGATATTTATGTTGATGTCTATTCCAATTTTCTGTACAGGTTCCGGAACGGAGGTGACGCAAAACTTTTTTGATGTGTTTATTTTCCCCCTCGCCATGGATAGAGCCTAGTTTTCTTTCTCTAAGGTGATTACTGGGACATATCATTGTCAGGGCTTCGGTTGTAGGTATTTTGTAGATTTTTCTGTATAATCTCTCTTGTATAGCAGGTCAGGGATTTTTGACCCTAGCTAATGAGCGTAAGTGACAGAAGGGAGCAAAGATAATTATTTTGTAAAGGATGGCGGGGAGGATAGCGACACTTTGTGATGATGATGTTGGTCTGTAGGGCGCTCAACATCGCAGTCATCAGCGCCCGTGCAAGTTCCCAGTCGCTCCATTTGCTAGTCTTGCCACGTCCCGAATAATGATGGGATGATACAATCACCCAGCGGAGACAATCTCCGATTCGGCCGGGAATCGAACCTGTCCCCCCCCCTCCCCCCCCTCCCGTGATCCAAGGCAGCAACGTTAGCCACTAGACCACGAGCTGCGGACGCGACACTTTGAGGGCGGTGGAATGGGTTCTTTCTTTGGCTCAGTGGGTGAAGTGTGAATCAAACATTTGTGTTTCCAGTATCAGTTATTTATTGACACATAAAACAGAGTGTTTTAGCTCACTTAATTCCTCGCAGCAGCGTTGCAACACAGAGTCGTAGCGTGTAGATTCCAGTGACCGCTGATTCGGTTGCGGCTCATGTTGCAGCGAAGCGCCAGGCAGCGTATTCTTCCATTCAATACCGTACCCGTGACCCACTGCGACTGCGGCGCGGTCTTCTCCTAGTGAATTCCCGTTGCGTTCCTAACAAGTGGCTGTGGCGTGGCGCGGAGTGCTCTATCCTGGAACCGAATCAGTGACCCTCAGGTTCGGCGTCTTATGGTGGAGTTCATCAACCTCCAGGTCAACAGGAGACCTATTTGGTGAGGCCGCAGTCACTTCGTCCCCATCAGCGACCTTGGTAAATACCACACAAACTTCTTTCTGGAAACATCTGGGACGACATCATCCGCCTTGACCTATTGGCGCGGTACCGACATCTTCTTCTGCGAGCAGCGTAGTGGCTAAATCGTTGCAGCGAAGTATGACGTCCGCTGACTAACCATCTATGCGTACGCCCAGGCGAGGTTTCTTCGTCTTTTCTTTCTCCCCTCAAAGGACCCTCTCATGCCGTCTTGACAGAGGTATTTATTCAGTGTTTTTGCGAATGTCATGAAGTTTCTAGGCCGGCGACTGATTCTTCGGTCGTTGATCTATGCTTCTCACGTTGGGCAAGAATGTGACCGATGTCAATACACATGCTGGCTTTCCTTGTTTTACCTGTTTGCTGGCGTGGTCTGGCATTGCTTGCCGTCATCCTTTGCATCGCCAGATAGGTCACGCACGTGAGTTCAGTATGATGACAGTATGACATAGCCACACAAAATGGTCATATGATGATGGAATGCCTGCTCGACTTTGTGGAAAAGGACTAGACACAACATTGCCACCACCAGACTGCGATATATTGCAGAAATCTCACGAGCAGCCAGGGACGGGTTGAAGGAAACTGCACGCAGTAACGAAGCAGTAGAGGAGTGGTATATGGCACAGTTGATAAACTTGGAGCGGAAGTTGAAGACTATCACGTTTTTACTACTGACACTGAAGGCGGAGGTGATGGGTTACGAATGGTCATCAGTTGACATGATGAATCTGGATAGATGCATTGAAAACATCCGAGTGGACCCGTTGGATACGAGGGTAACATTCGCAAGACTATTACAATGGTGGGCCGACGGTATTCGCGAGGCACGAACGGTTATGTCAAATCTTCTGGAAGATATTCACCATGCTGGATATGGGCAGCTTAAACCAACCATATTAAGACCAGAACATAACCCTAGTGGACTGCAAAAGGTGGAGAAGGGTTTAAAAACGATTTGGAACTCACTGTAGAACTGTGAAAGCAAAATTTTTCGCTGTAATATTAATTAGAAATGGTGGAAATTAGGACAGTACAAGGACAGATATACGTGTTTTTTGGTTCCCCGTTCTGAAAGGACACACAAGGATTTGTTGTATCACCATACATGCTTACCCATTAAAAGTGGGAGACTCTGGGAACATTTCTACAGATCAGGACAGGAGAAATCTTCATAGTATCGGAGTATGACAGTGCAAGAACTTCAACATTGTCAGAGGAAAATAGTTACAACTTGCCCGATCGGGTCGATTCAGACTGGCACAGGCACATGTGATGTTGAGTTGTACCTAGGTAAAGCAAATGGTCAGAACTGTTCTGAAGCCTGAACCTTACATCCAGCAAGCTTGGGTCCCCTACATTTACTCCGTCTGTGACATCATAGTAGGTACGATCAGCGTATGCTAACAGGGATAAAGGGACCGATATTCCATGGTTGTGGGTTGTTAATTAATGGAAGAGATTGTAACTTAAATGGACAGACATTCATTCTGTCAGCGACTATTACAGGGACCTACTAGACTGAACGTAACACAGTCGCAGATGTACTTCCCAGAAAAGATGGTGGCAGTGTTCCCAGCACAGAATCTTACCTGTCTCAATTACACCTTGAAACCCGACCTAATTGTCTCTCTGAATCAGCCAAAAGTGACCCAAGAAAGACGTGTCTGTCATTTTTGAAAACATTCTAAATGGATTTATGAGCAAATTATAAGTTGATTTTTGAAGTCGTGCGTAGTGTGCCACACACACATATAGAACAGCTACACAAGGAAATTAGCAACAAACATCCAAAAATTCACTTCACATTAGAAACAGAAACAGACAACACACTAAATTTCCTGGACCTCACCACACGGAAAATAAACAGTAACCATGATTTCACAATACTCAGGAAATGCACGCCTTCAAAAATCAACTTATAATTCGTCAGAAATCCACTTACAATGTGTTCAAAAACATTAAAAAACCAACTGGGATGTGTTTCAAAATCATATGAATAATCAAGAGACCAACGTGCACTGGATGTTAGGCGCTTTGTGAAACAAGGTTTTTTCTTCAAGAATATGATTTTGGCGCCTCCTGAAACTGCCGCCCAGGGCAGATGTCCCGGTTTACCCCATCTAAATCCGGGCGTGACATTCACCTCGGGTTCAAAATAGTGTGGGCTGTTACCATCCAGCTAAAGGACGCAAGGTGATCGCGGATTTGTTTTTGCGGGCAACCGCTGGCATTTTTAAATTTATGGACGATAAGAAGAAGAAAGAATTGACAGTGCTGCAGGGCAAGGTGACGACTAAATGTGCAAGCAAGATGCAGTTGAGTAAGTTCATGACGTGCAAATTACGAAGGGAGGAACACGATGCAGAACACAGCACGTAACTACAAAATTCCGCTTTGAAACGCATCTGATGTCAAATAGTCTAATTTGAATAGCAGTTTCCTACATAAAATATACACTGACTGTGAGTAAACGTTTCCTTGGTCATTACCCCTCGCAACACCAAGGGGGGTGGGATTATTTTATGCCCACCTCTTGAAAATATTTTAATCTTTTCAGTTACTTCACATTCTAAAATTTTGAAAATATCTTTATTGTTTTCAATGAATTCTTCCACCACATTCAATTAAACATCACCCAAAAATTTTAAGTCTTAGTATCAGATGTCACTTTTCACAATGGATGTCATATCAGACATTTTCAGGTTTAGAATCTTACTTAGATAAGGTTTAGAATGTTATCTAGATATTAAAATGCCTTTAAAATTATGTTGCGAGTAAAAGTCAACAACAGTTAACGAAATTTGCGATCCTTTAAGTTGTTCTGTGGTGCTCATAAAGTGCCCTTAAGTTAGTGCTTGTTACTGAAGACGCATTGATGTTCGTAAGTTCTTGGTACACTACATTCTCACGTTCTGGACCATACTTGCACACCAGTGCCTCCCTAAAAAGTATGATGATAATATAAGTCAACAATAAATAATGAATTTTGTTCCTTTTTAAGTTTCTTAGGGTGAGCGTAAAGTACCCCCTCCCTCCCCCCACACCTCGGAAAATAGAAAATGAGTTGGTATGTACATTCGCTTGAATTAGTTAATAGAGAAAATTATTGACTTTGTTATTATATGTCGATCATGCAAAGCAGTTATCATTTCATAGAACAGAGATAAGTATTATGTCGAGTTTCAACCATGTACTTAATTCTCCTTTCTACGACCCATAACTTTCAGCATTTCTGTGTAGAAAACAGTAACCTTACGCTCCCGCCACCTACCATTACTCTACAGCACGGCTTCCCAACCTTTTCAGCTGGCGGACCCCTTCTTCAGTCGATAATCCATGGCGGACCCCTAGTCAGTCAAGAGCACAGTAACTTCAAATTTCAGAGGGAAACCCATGGGAACTGAAAGCTTCTTAATGCGGGTGCCATGTTCCCAATGACCTCCCCCCCCCCCCTCCCCCCGAAGTAACAATAGTCTTTGGTTTAGAGATGAATGAAAACAACCTGAAATTAACGATCCAATTGGAATTCTCACTGTATCCAGACACTTACTAGTGGATTTACTCCCTTTGTTCAACACACTATAGCCTGATTAAAATTACTTGGTAATTGAAGTTTCATACGATGGATCTGTCTTCCTCCAAGAACAATCAACGTCACGTCCAAACTGTTCGCTGTTGACAAGCTGTCGTTTATGGTCTGTTCACTTCCACTATTTAGCTACTGTTATGTAAGGAGCATGCATATTTCGTAACAGTCGTGTGTGTGTGTGGGGGGGGGGGGGGGGTTCGTGAAATCCGAAGAAAAATGTTCAAATGTATGTAAAGTCTTGCTTTGATCGTCCTCCCTCGTCATTCATTTCAACTGGAAACTTCCTTTGTTGTGAAGGCGATGGAGAAACTGCAGCCTTCTTCAATGATCCTGACTTCAGCCACCGGTCCATGTTAGAAGTAATAAACTGGTCAAAAATGCACTGACAAGGCAAGTTTAACAATTGATGATGCCTGGGCCGCATACGTGCCAGCGAGCGCTGTGATTGGTCGACAAAGCTCGCTCCGCGAATGCGTAAAAGGTTTCAGCGCATCTAGCGCCGTGAGCCGGCGCACAAACGACCCCCGTATTGTTGCTGAACAGTCGATCAGAGAGCCGCATTCTCCGGCACGAAACTGTGTGTACGTTCTCACTTAGGAACCGCAAAGACTGCTTGGGGATACGACCTGAAGTAAAAGTGCACATGTTTTACACAGGAAAAAAAGTGATGAATTTGATTTTCACATTTTTATTCAATAATTTTACTCATTATTTGACACGATTTGGTGAAGGGCGACCGCGGCCCCCGGCACGAGCAACGCTCTCGGACACGATTCCAACGATGAAGTTTTGAAATATTTCCTATCAGTAAACACCAGATCTCGCAAGGAATCGTAATCCAACGTAAAACCAGTTTCGAACTTCTGGTTATTTTGCAAATGGGTTAATTTGTTAAATATTTGGCTTATGCATGTAAGCGAGAGAAAGTTTAGCAGTGTTGTAATTAAATATTAAGTATGTTCGAAGTCGCCAACTGCTTTCATTATGAAACGATGGATGAGTATAGCCTGGCAAATTTGCGCTTCATTTCTAGCAAAAGCCAGATTTTAACACATCTCAATACTTATGACGTCATATCTCCTGAAATATGTGTCGTTCAGTGATACAGATTTGCAGATTCATTTAGTGATATATTTGAATACTGCCGACAAAATGTTTTTGGAGTAGAAGAAGTACTAAAGAAGTGATAGATTAAAACGTTATGCCTGAAGCTGTATTATTACTGCCTGAACAGCAACAGTGCAGTTAGCGACAAATTTTACTTCTTTCATCATTGTCTGGGCTGTTGATGAGAAAGAAGTTTTGTAATAGTTTGAATATATCTGCAGAGTTTGTTGCAAGGAACTACGTTGTCTCATTCTGAAATACTGGATGAAAATAGAAAGTGTATTTGCTAAAGGTGAGTTACATTGCCTCAATACACGATACTCGCACTTGCCTTACTGTGTTAAACGTTCAACCCCGCCGCCTCCCTCTACCACTTCATACCCTACCCCTACCTTCATATTACCCCGAGTGTTCTTATGCTATGTCTTCCTCCAGGATGGCCAGTAGGCTACCATTTGGCTATACTCTTTAATACACACTGCGTATCTGGTACTCCAGTTTTTTTTTTAAGAAATAAGTGTGATTTTAGTGCCGTTAAGGGCCCCAATTTTGGGTGCTTTGTGAAGGTAGTTCACCGATTTAATGTCTGTTCTTACCTGGAAAATGTAAGAAAAAAAAATTGTATCCTTACGTAATTCTGTACCATGCGTTAGGGCAAAGTTCTTATGCTTGTACAGGTTGGAAGAGATGAAGAGTTTTAATGTTTCATTATTTTTTTTCCTTTAATATTAATGCCGTTGTTCACATTTAATCATTTTTATATACTATCGTGGCAAACAACTTTGCCATACGCGTCGTATGTGGCGTTTGTGTGCTTTACTGTTCAGCGATTTTAGGTATTTCACTGTTTTTGGTAAAAAGATTTAAAAGTATTAATTTTATTGTTCACTTGTACTGTTATTGTATTAATTTCTGTATTTTTGATGATTGGAGATTACTATAATGAATGAAAACCGCATCTCCTATATCATGATAGGGAGCCCCCTTTCTGAGGTTTCCTTACGGCTAGAGGAGGATTAAACTGGCAGTTGTCTGCAAGTTCTGTAACTATTCATTTGCACTTAGTTACACGTATATATTTGATATCTTGACGTTGTTGTCATACTTTGGGGCCGGCCGAAGTGGCCGTGCGGTTAAAGGCGCTGCAGTCTGGTACCGCAAGACCGCTGCGGTCGCAGGTTCGAATCCTGCCTCAGGCATGGATGTTTGTGATGTCGTTAGGTTAGTTAGGTTTAACTAGTTCTAAGTTCTAGGGGACTAATGACCTCAGCAGTTGAGTCCCATAGTGGTCAGAGCCATTTGAACCATACTTTGGGAAATACCATTTTGACAATCTGAAATGTTTTTCTTGAAACGATGCGTTCTGTGTATTTGATGCGTGCTTTATAATTTGGTAACACCCGTATTGTACGTGATTGTAATTTTGGTTTCCTGTCCTTCAGGATAATTTAAAAATGGGCCACGACCCGAAACTAGACATCAAGTAAATAGAAGTGAAATTTAACTCTTTAGCTGTTTTTACATTGTACTGATTATCAACAATGTTCAATAAAAGTTTCTTTTCATACAAAAAATTTACACGAAGACAAAATATCTGTTAACACATTTGACATGCCGTTCCAAGACATCCAAACATTCCACATTCCATTTTGGATGAAGGCTTTCACGCAAATCTTCAGCTTAACAGGACAGGAAAGAAAGTCAGTGTCGGTGAATATAGTGCTCTCTGAGTGAATCAAAGGTCTAAGGTCCCAACGATGACTTTGGTACGGGTCATGTGTTAACATCGGAAGTTAACTATTCTCGCAGTCCTCATTCATGATTTGATGAGTCAGTGCTCTTTCTTAAATAAATTCTTATTGCTCAGTATGTTTTTGTGGCAAAGTATGAACTACTTGATACTTTTCGCACAAGCGTTCTCCTTACAAATGTAGGAATTCAATAAAAACGAAAATTGGTTTAAGATTTACATTTGTGGTATAAATTAACAGGCTACACTGTGCATAAATAAGACCATATGTTAATAGAACCATAAGAAAATGAAATCTGTTTTAACATTGAAGAAGTCAACTCCACTTCTGTATCCATTACGTTATTTGAAAGTAAGACTGATAGATAATAAAAAAACAAAGGATAATGTAAAAAGGCCCTTTTTGTCACCGTCCACGCACTGTTTAGTGTGCTCGTATACGCGAGATTTCCACACGCAAATAAAATTTGATGGTTTCGAACGGACACCAATTTTCCATTTCTTTCAGTTCCAAAAGGTGTTGACAATTTACTACACGTCTAGTACGGAGAATATATCTTATGAAATTTTCCTTCGTTAAGTAAACATTATCATTATTAAGACTCACAATGCTGATCCCATATTACATCCCAGTCTGGATCGTTCCGTAATGGTCCATTGGCATCCAATGTGCATCCATCTGTAATCAACATCAAATACTGTAATCAGGTGATTGGTGATTGCCAAATTTGTTATAATGCTGCCAACTTGAGCTGCCACGCGCAAGATCACAAATGTGGACGACCAGTGAATGAAGTATCCTGCTTCTGAATATACCTAGATGCTTACACGAAATAAGAACATAAATCAGATGTAAGTATTCATTACAATGCAGTATGACTTGCGAATTTAGTCTAGCATATTCTAGACACCGCATTAGTGTATATAAGTGGTCCACACAATCCGCCCTCTGCCATTTCAGATCCACTGTTCTACCATTACATAAGGTATCAGAGGACTCTTGGTCTGTTCAGCATTTCTTAGAGCTTATTTGTCCTGAAGTTTCAACGCAATGTAGGCCTGCACTACGTTGTAGAATCTGGAATGCTGTCCTATCCATTAACCACCACGTTCGATCTACAAAACGTGCTAATACAGCAAGTATTAAGGACATTCTGTGTAGTGCTTGAAAACACAAGGGATATTGGACGGAAGGTGAAAGGTAAAGAGTTCCAGTATGGCTCAGAATTTCAATCTGCCAGAGGGTTTTAACACTTTGCTGTTTCTAAACGGTTTTGTAGCTACCATTAGCGACGTATTTAATATCCATTTCTCGTAGGCACAAGGACCAATTATTTAACTGAATATTCGTAGCTGCTTGTTTAGGGCACTCTACGTGCATTTGAGTCCACTCACAACGTCATGTTAGTGAATAGTCTACTGACAAGAAACTCCCATGTAATACACAGTCTCGTATTACCATATGTTAAGTGCTTCTGTGCATAGCTACCACTTCACTATTTGTACGTTTAGCAGTATACTCGTATTCTGATTTGGTGGTTTTATAGTATGAACTTGAGTGTTGTTCTGATAAATGTCATATTTCTTTTGCTAAACACTTTAGTGTCCCTGTAATTCCCCTTTCCTCAAAGTGCTCCACTTACTTGAAAACTTTGTTTTTCGATTTCATATTTGCTTTCTGTCAATACTCCTCTTTGCTCTATAATTTGACCAGGTAATGGCGAGTGTAGTTTAAGGAACTCAAAATAAAGCCACAGTACTAATAAAAACACTTTTGTAGGCAAGACAAATCCGACTGCCCCACTATCTCCTGTGCATGACAAAAAGTACTTAATTATGTTATTTGATCATAAGGAAACGAACAGTATAAGTCGGGAACAATAAAGGTAATAGTAGCTGCATAATCCTTTACATAAAAATGCGTTGGAACCACATGAGTGATTAAAACGGCGTCTCTTAGTGCGCTCCTAGTGGGCTACAATAATAAGGTAGGCGTTCATCCTGTAACGTTATCGTGAAATTAAAGTTGTCAACGTCAGCACAACCTATGATATAGTTTTAAATCAGTTCCGATGATTCGACGACCGGCATGGCACATTGTTTCATGTCACTTCGACGCGACTATTGTAAAACTGGCATAATTCTGGGCAGACGATTACAAACATTGCATACAGTTGCAGGATCGTCCAGATGGAATATTCTCGGATCATCACAAAGATATGCTCTACAAAAATATGCTCTATAATGGAATATATTCTAACTCACTTGTATTTTTGTACAGCTAGCAGCACACTTATTCTTCGTGCAGCTTGCTGGGTTAGTGGTAAGGATGTAGCTAAGAGTAGCTCATTCACATCTTATTCTCGGTGGGTTTATTTGTAGATTGAAATGTTCTTCCTATATCGAATTCTTTGTCCTCTGGAAAGAACATTTTACACGTTAGACATCGGACGAAAACGGTCCCATTGAGACATCATATCAATAGCACACAGTGACTGATCTAATGGCAGTTTCTCACGAGGTACATGTTAAACACAGGCCGTAGAAGGAGTTTACTGAAAAGTGAATAGTTGCAAGAAGTGTAAGAATACAAGACTCTGGAGAACTTCTCGTTGGACTAATTCAGCCAAGATTAGCTCAAACCTTGAAAGGCTGTGTGATCCATATTAGCTGAGTGTCACTCAGCAGAATTGCAGGAGCTTCGTCATGCAGCACATGCTGAACGTCACACACACACACACACACACACACACACACACACACATACACGCACAGAAAGAGAGAGAGAGAGAGGACTCATTTCACAAGTGAAATAATCTATATATAGTGTCCCTTGCCATATATTTGACACGAACAATATAAATAACGACAAAATAACTATACATGTACAATGTTGTGTGAACTTTAATGCCTAATTGTGATACGGACAAAGTGACGAAATATTTTTAAAGAAAATTTATCGATTCTGATAATAGAAAAAAGACATTATTCTCCGAGATATAAGATCATAAGTGCAAATTAAAGAACTGAACACTATAACCTTTGTTATATTATAAAAGGACTGGAAGACAATGAACTTAGTCGTCTTCTGATGTTTTCTTGCGTCTTAGCTATTCTTTGAGTGCAGAAGGTACGATTGTATTGCGATAGCCTTTGTCTTGCTCTCGTTTAATTACTAGAACATAATTGATGTATAAACGAGTTACTAAAATATAATATGCTAATCGGGAGTGCAGAGTAATCATTTAAGGAGCCCACGCCACATTTGTTATAACGCAAGAGTTTGTGTAGCATTTTTTGCAGCTGCTGCGCAGCTAGCTGCGATCATCTTTGACTGAGAAAGTTGGCCGCCATTACGCGGCGCAGTTAAACATTTTATTTCCACAGGAAATACGACGAATCCGGAGCAGAAGAACTTATTTAAAAATACTATCAAAATTAATTCGCATCAAATGACAAGATTTATTTTATCATAAAGTGACAATTTTCAGAGATACCATTTACTATAGGTCAGGTGCCTCTTTGCACAATTTTATTACGCTGACGCATCTGATACTATTTATAGGGAGGCTGGCGCTCGTTTTCAATCAGAATTTAAAGTTTCATTTGGCAACCTCCAAATATAATATTGCTTATTTGTAATTGTTTCTTACGAGGTTTTATGAAAGATAGCTTTACGAAATTTAATTTCACGAACTTAATAGAATTCTCATATAACTGATAGCAGAAAGAGACATTACACATACTTTATTCGTCATAAGAATAAACCTGATTAAAAAACACACAACGACGATGTCGGCGTAGCATACGTATACTGGTTTTGTCACACTCGTGTAAGTAGGTCCTAGCTATGTATCAGGTATCTTGTCAATACGCTGCAAATGAAACTTTAAAGTAATTTAATATATTAACAGCCATCGAGAATACTCTTAATCATACTTTACCTATGTAGCTATTATTTAAAAATCATGTACAGATGCCGTCTCTTTTCTGTTGCGCTCTGATTATCACGCTGTTGATACACGGTGTAAAAATGGCTTATGCTGTTTTCTGCTCCGCGTTGAAACACACGGGTGAAAAGTAGGAAGAAACAGATTGTTGTCAACGTTTTCCAGGAGTTCAGAGAAAAACATTGGATTTGAAGATTTCTGAGTGCATTATTTACTAAATTTGCGGCGTTTTTGTGAACAGTACGCACAGCTGAATTGGTAGAGTTGTTGACTCGTGAACTAAAAAAGTCCTTATGGTTACTGGTTCAAATTTCGCTGTGGTCGGCATATCTTTCGTTTAGTCTGGAATACCTGCAGTTTCTTAAGGTAAAATTCATCAAATATATGCAAATTAACATACATCTAATCATCATTCTTTATAAAAAAAGATGCAGGTATTCTTGCTTTAATCTCAGATTCCACGAAAAATTCCAGTCTGCTTTGCTAATCTAAACTCCTGATTAGCGAAGATAGTTTAAAATAAGAAACCGTAATGAACTAAATTTTTAGATTTGAAGTGAAGAACCAAGTGCTCTTTATTTGCACTAATTCCATTGTGTATACCACAGATGTGGTCTTCACGAGCAAGTGTTAAGCGTCGTAGAAACAGGGAAAATAATAATTTACGGCATCGATCACACGACACAAGTGCTGCAATTTTACATCTGCCATCGTACCACTGTAATGTGAACCTAACAGAACTGATCCGGAGCCGAGTTAAAGTATTCGTGGCGAGAAAAAACAAAACGTTTAAGATGTCACAGGTACTGGAACTAATGCACGAGACTTTGTTACACGTCACTGTTGAAAGCTGGCGGGATATAAACAGCACGTAAGAAAAGAAGAGGAGAAAATAGTGGGGCTAGGGTAGCTTCGAGGATTTTACTGTTGATCGACCTGTAATAAACTTTACTGAAAAGTGCTAAAATGTCTTCCTCGGATTCCGATACTGAAAGAGTTCATAATTACCAGATGGCTGAGTGAGTAATACCTTCAGTGTCTTTAATATTTAACTGTGCCACGAAGTCCCTGCAATACGCTTTTGACTCACACATTGCTTACGCGTAAAAATTACCTTGTGTTTAAGTAAGGTATTTTCATCACTCTTGTTTTTAATTACAATACTATGTTAAAAGTCTTTCCGTCTGGTTCCCAGAAAAGCATGTGGTTTTGCTGGAATTTCCCGAATATTACATCATTCTAATTAAATGACATTGAAAGCTATATTGTTTCTCTACCCGTCTCTTTTTACATCTGAACTGCTATTGCTCAAACCACTGCCGGTTAGTTGGATCAACTGGCTGGCCATTGCTGTCCAAGTTAAATGTGGCAGTAAAGCTGCTGTCTCGTATTATCGCTCAGTCGGTGTACGTTTAAAGCACAGCATAAAACGTATCCCTATTATAGTACTTGACTGTACTCGAGACGGTTGACTTCTGCTCCAAGTGAAACGAAATCCAATGAGCAAACGCGGAAGAATAACATGGTGTACTGCTTACATCAGATTTATACATTGAAATACTACATCATTATGAAGTTCCTTGGAATCGAGAACTTCCACTATGAAATTACCGTTTGTCTAACTTCGACAAGGAGCAGCATTTCAAACACCCCAAAGAAAAAATAGTGTACATGTAACTGAATGTAGCATTTGGGAAACTAAGGAATGTACGTATTTTCGTGGCATCATTTTTTGTTCTAAATTTTACATACGCTTCATACCGTCTTCTGTAAGGAGTTTCGGTAATGTTAGATGACTCAATAATATAATAGCTTCCACAACGAAACATTGTCTCGAAATTTGGCAGAAAATCCGAAGAAATTCTGGTCGTATGTAAAGTACATAAGCGGCAAGACGCAGTCAATACCTTCGCTGCGCAGTGCCGATGGTACTGTTACCGACGACTGTGCCACTAAAGCGGAGTTATTGAACGCAGTTTTCCGAAACTCCTTCACCAGGGAAGACGAGTGGAATATTCCAGAATTTGAAACACGAACAGCTGTTGACATGATTTTCTTAGAAGTAGATACCTCAGGGGTGGCGAAGCAACTTAAATCGCTTGATACGGGCAAGTCTTCAGGTCTAGATTGTGTACCGATTAGGTTCCTTTCAGATTACGCTGATACAATAGCTCCCTACTTAGCAATCTTATACAACCGCTCGCTCACCGATAGATCTGTACCTACAGACTGAAAAATTGCGCAGGTCGCACCAGTGTTTAAGAGGGGTAGTATGAGTAATCCATCGAACTACAGACCTATAACACTGACGTTGGTTTGCAGTAGGGTTTTGGAGCATATACTGTATTCAAACATTATGAATCACCTCGAAGGGAGCGATCTATTGATACGTAATCAGCATGGTTTCAGAAAACATCGTTCTTGTGCAGCTCAGCTAGCTCTTTATTCGCACGAAGTAATGGCCGCTATCAACAGGGAATCTCAAGTTGATTCCATATTTCTAGATTTCCGGAAAGCTTTTGACACAGTTCCTCACAAGCGACGTCTAATCAAGCTGCGGGCCTATGGAGTATCGTCTCAGTTGTGCGACTGGATTGGTGATTTTCTGTCAGGAAGGTCGCAGTTCGTAGTAATAGACGGCAAATCATCGAGTAAAACTGAAGTGATATCAGGTGTTCCCAAGGAAAGCGTCCTGGGACCTCCGCTGTTCCTGATCTATATAAATGACCTGGGTGACAATCTGAGCAGTTCTCTGAGGTTGTTCGCAGATGATGCTGTAATTTACCGTCTAGTAAGGTCATCCGAAGACCAGTAGCAGTTGCAATGCGATTTAGAAAAGATTGCTGTATGGTGTGGCAGGTGGCAGTTGACGCTAAATAACGAAAAGTGTGAGGTGATCGACATGAGTTCCAAAATAAATCCGTTGGAATTCGATTACTCGATAAATAGTACAATTCTCAAGGGTGTCAGTTCAACTAAGTACCTGGGTGTTAAAATTATGAACAACTTCAATTGAAAAGACCACATAGATAATATTGTGGGTAAGGCGAGCCAAAGGTTGCGTTTCATTGGCAGGACACTTAGAAGATGCAACAAGTCCACTAAAGAGACAGCATACACTAACTCGTCCGTCCTCTGTCAGAATATTACTGCGCGGTGTGGGATCCTTACCAGGTGGGATTGGCGGAGGACATCGAAAGGGTGCAAAAAAGGGCAGCTCGTTTTGTATTATCACGTAATAGGGTAGAGAGTGTGGCAGATATGATACGCGAGTTGGGGTGGAAGTCATTAAAGCAAAGCCGTTATTCGTCGCGGCGAGATCTATTTACGAAATTTCAGTCACCAACTTTCTCTTCCGAATGCGAAAATATTTTGTTGAGCCCAACCTACATAGGTAGGAGAGATCATCAAAATAAAACAAGAGAAATCAGAGCTCGAACAGAAAGGTTTAGGTGTTCGTTTTTTCCGCGCGCTGTTCGGGAGTGGAAAGGTAGAGAGATAGTATGATTGTGGTTCGATGAACCCTCTGCCAAGCACTTAGATGTGAATTGCAGAGTAATCATGTAGATGTAGATGTAGAATATGGTAGAACAACTCCTTCTCTGTCTGGAAAATTTAGAGTTCGGAAAAGACAGATATTCTGTGCCTATGTGGGCACTGCATAACCACAGGGTTAGAGAAGAAAATAGAAAAGATTACACTCTAAAATCTTACTCAGAGAGAACTAATATGGGAAAAGAAGGAGGACATATATTACCACAAAACTTAATTCCAAAAACATTGAGACATTTATATTTAATAACGATCTACACATAAAAGTGTGTTCTTGTGAATTTATACAAAAAATAGCTGATTTTTAAATAGAACACTATATACATCTACAACAGGAAATTTTCAATTGTTTATAGGGACTACAGATTCACAGCTATGCGCTGTCCTTTAGACAGCAGCAAGCAGTGATTAGTATGAAGTGATTTTAATGTAGATTGTCTAACTGATTGTGATAGGAAAAATGATCCAGAAACCTCATTTGGATTCCGCAGTTTGATGTCAACAATTAACTTTACAACGACATTAGGAATGAAACTGATCACTTTTATTTGGTGAAAACAAAGCAAGGAAATAATTATAAATCCAGTAACAACTGCCCTCTCTGATCATGATGCACAGGCAGTTAGGATAAATGAGACAGTACCTTATAGTAAAGATATCAGAGTACTTCCTTCCTTTCTACAAGAACCTATGAAAACTTCCCTTAGGATTTCTATCTCTTGTTTAATAATAACAAATGAAATCTTCCCTTTGAAATTTATTCTCTTTCTCAATCTTCGCATACAAATTTAATTGCTGCTTATTAAAAGTGATTTTCTGATTATTTCGACGAAACATAGCATGTGTCGTCGTCGTGGCCCTCAGTCGTTATCTGCAATAACCCAAAACTGTTCCTCACCTTTTTTACTGTTACTGGATCTGAAACGTCCCCTTAGAAAAATTTATGAATTACTGTGCTGATAAACCCTTACGTTACTTGATTTGCAAACAGCTGAGCAAAACTGAACGTACTCAGACATTCACTAAAGTGACACACAATATTTTCAGCGCAACGCAATCTGACTTTCAGTAATCCCTACAAAAGAATGGCCCTGACTAACAATAACCTCTACCTTACATGAATCATTTACCTCACAAAAATCTTCGTTACTCAAACTACTGCAATACAGTGTGCGCCAATACTGCCAGCTAAATAAAAGATTCTAACTACTGAAGGCACTAACTACTGATAGGCATAGTTAGCAAATGAAAGATTTTGATAAAGGACAAACAATGTATTGACCTTAATAGTGTTCAAAAGTCATAATATATATATATATATATATATATATATATATATATATATATATATATATATATATATATATATATATATATATATATATATATATCAGTTCATGACATCCAGTCTTACAAATTTACTGTCTCTGATGGACACACGTCCAGATCATCCGCTCTCAAAACTCGGCCATCTCTCTGCCCACGTCCACCACTGCTGGTGGCTCACCCCCAAATGCGCCACGCTACACGCTTTTAACATCCAACTGCCCAACACTACAATGGCAGACAACAATGCAAAATAGCCACACACTGCACACAGCACAGCCAGCGATTTTCATACAGAGCGCTATGTGGCGTTACCAATAAAAAAACCTAAACAACCTACTTACATAGCCCCCATGCTCCCCACAAAAAATTTTACAAATTGTCTTGGGCAGTGGCCAATAATGATTTGATAAAATTTTTCATAATTACAATAACAAAGATATCAAATGCACACACTTATTGATACAATGTTGGTCAAAAGCTAAAATTTTCACACAGTCCATAAAGACAGTCCTGATCATTCATCACAGTAAAATTGCAGTGTTTTTCTCAAAGTCTGAGCAGTAAAAGAAAATGCACACGGAAGTAGTGGGTTTCCATGCAGTCTTGAAGAAGCAGTCTTGTCCTTCCAACGGAAAGACAGTGCTGACTCTCGACATGCAGACAGGTAATGGGCCACAACAGAGCCAACCCACAGCAGAGTCATTCGAAGTTTTGAAGAATATTGGTAGGTAGGTCATCACAGAGTAGACCCACTGTAGTCCTGGTAGAGATTACGGTATTGGTGGGCCACCAGAGGTGTAGACCCACTGTAGTTCTGGTAGACATTGTGGTATTGATGGGCCACCAGAGGTGCAGACCCACTGCAGTCCTTGTAGAAATAATGGTACTGGTGAGTCAGCAAAGGTGTAGACCCACTGTAGTCCTTGTAGAAATGATGGTATTGGTGGGTCATCAAAGATGCAGACCCACTGTAGTCCTTGTAGAGATGGCCAGCAGCCATCTGTTGTGACTGTGCAGGTGCACAATCACCATTGAAGAGTCTTGTGGATAATATAGCAAGTCCATAACCACCAGTTGTGCACTCACGAAGTTTTTGGAATTGTTCTTAGATCCAGCAATGCTGTTATCCAGTCCCTTGCTGAATTATTAACACATGTGCAAACACTGACAGTCCCTATTTCTCACATATTGTCCATATACTATGACCAACATAAACGTGTGCAGTGAAATGGAACTTACAAGTTAATAATATGATGAACTGGTGTCAATTTCAATTTTATAACATAAGAATACAATTACAAAGGTACAAAATACATCATTAAAGAACATAACAATACAGATAACATTTGTAGTACAGGCTTTACAAAAGAATCGAAATAACATATGCATCAGTGTTACAGGAATTATGACATGAGTACATACATAAAAGATCAGAATAACTTTCGAAACATCAACTTCACACATGAGCATTAAAACAGAACAGAATAAATAATGTCTAAACATCTTTACAAAGAAAATAACATACACTCCTGGAAATGGAAAAAAGAACACATTGACACCGGTGTGTCAGACCCACCATACTTGCTCCGGACACTGCGAGAGGGCTGTACAAGCAATGATCACATGCACGGCACAGCGGACACACCAGGAACCGCGGTGTTGGCCGTCGAATGGCACTAGCTGCGCAGCATTTGTGCACCGCCGCCGTCAGTGTCAGCCAGTTTGCCGTGGCATACGGAGCTCCATCGCAGTCTTTAACACTGGTAGCATGCCGCGACAGCGTGGACGTGAACCGTATGTGCAGTTGACGGACTTTGAGCGAGGGCGTATAGTGGGCATGCGGGAGGCCGGGTGGACGTACCGCCGAATTGCTCAACACGTGGGGCGTGAGGTCTCCACAGTACATCGATGTTGTCGCCAGTGGTCGGCGGATAGTGCACGTGCCCGTTGACCTGGGACCGGACCGCAGCGACGCACGGATGCACGCCAAGACCGTAGGATCCTACGCAGTGCCGTAGGGGACCGCACCGCCACTTCCCAGCAAATTAGGGACACTGTTGCTCCTGGGGTATCGGCGAGGACCATTCGCAACCGTCTCCATGAAGCTGGGCTACGGTCCCGCACACCGTTAGGCCGTCTTCCGCTCACGCCCCAACATCGTGCAGCCTGCCTCCAGTGGTGTCGCGACAGGCGTGCATGGAGGGACGAATGGAGACGTGTCGTCTTCAGCGATGAGAGTCGCTTCTGTCTTGGTGCCAATGATGGTCGTATTCGTGGTTGGCGCCGTGCAGGTGAGCGCCACAATCAGGACTGCATACGACCGAGGCACACAGGGCCAACACCTGGCATCATGGTGTGGGGAGCGATCTCCTACACTGGCCGTACACCACTGGTGATCGTCGAGAGAACACTGAATAGTGCACAGTACATCCAAACCGTCATCGAACCCATCGTTCTACCATTCCTAGACCGGCAAGGGAACTTGCTGTTCCAACAGGACAATGCACGTCCGCAAGTATCCCGTGCCACCCAACGTGCTCTAGAAGGTGTAAGTCAACTACTCTGGCCAGCAAGATCTCCGGATCTGTCCCCCATTGAGCATGTTTGGGACTGGATGAAGCGTCGTCTCACGCGGTCTGCACGTCCAGCACGAACGCTGGTCCAACTGAGGCGCCAGGTGGAAATGGCATGGCAAGCCGTTCCACAGGACTACATCCAGCATCTCTACGATCGTCTCCATGGGAGAATAGCAGCCTGCATTGCTGCGAAAGGTGGATATACACTGTACTAGTGCCGACATTGTGCATGCTCTGTTGCCTGTGTCTATGTGCCTGTGGTTCTGTCAGTGTGATCATGTGATGTATCTGACCCCAGGAATGTGTCAATAAAGTTTCCCCTTCCTGGGACAATGAATTCACGGTGTTCTTATTTCAATTTCCAGGAGTGTATTATCAGAAAAATTCTACAACATAACTCTTATTAGCTAAACACATTAAGACAGGAAAAACACAAATTCACATAGTGTAATAACACAAAAATACAGGACAGGGTTTGTTTTCAGTGTGACATTTGGTACTGCAGTCCACCCCAAAACTTCATTCCATATATCTTTCCTCTTATTTCAACATTTGTTTCCACCACAAAAATTCTATCCAAGCATGCTTTCTGTATTTATATGTTCACACATTTCGTACCTCATTATTTATTTTCCATTATCTTACCTCATCATTTATTTCCAAGAAAATCCTACCTAAACCTGTTGTCCCTAAACCCTACTTTCTTTGTTCATATCCTCTTTCAAAATACTGTTTTGGCCAAACCATTTTCTTATAGCTTCTCAATGCATTTCTTCCAAATTCATCACAACTTGTTCTCTTATATGGCCTACCCCATCTTAAGCTAACTTAAATCTACTGAGCTCAGATGCTAAAATAAGGGACGAGGCAATGCAGCACCACAAAACAATTAACACAAACAGCAATGACAAAAAAATGCAAATTGGCAAAGCAAACAGCAATATTACAACTAATATAAGGCAATGAGCAGCAAACAAGAAAAATAAATCAGTAGTAAAACTGGCTTAACAGAGTAATGTAAAGTGAAATTTAGTAGCACTATGCCTGGCAAACAGCAGCAGCAAATGCAATAACTTATATCTAAACATGACATAGCTCAAGCAGAAAAAATATTACACTAAAGACAACAATGCAGACAAGGGAAATGTATATTCACATCTTAATGTCAACGTAATTAAAGTGGTGCACCACAACTTATTCTACGAGAAATATTACCAAGTAGTTGAAAAGAAAATTATGTATGCAAATCCTGCGAAGGGAAATGATTATTTGTGCTCTTTTTTCTAAGAAAGTACATCATAAACATATTCTTCACTGGGTCTGTAGATAGAAAATGGTGATACTAGTACATCTATTAAATTTTACTTTAACCAATGCTGCAGAGCAGCTAGAAACTTGATATTAAACAAAATGAGCAAATATATATATAAAGCAACATATGAAACCTCATTCACTAGGCAAATGGCGTCTCCAAAGGCAAAAAAAATTCTCTCAACTAAAAAGACAATAGATGTAAAATGTTTCTCATCGTTTCATTAGGCATTTTAGTAAATATCATAAATTAAGAGCTCCACAGTGTAATCATATGTTTTCAAGTTTGAGCGTGTCGTATTTGCGATGCTTTCTACAAAGATATGTCAATAGCGAGGATAATGGCCCCCTTTTTTTCCAGCTGTGCCTCTGAAAGGCACACACTAATGACTTTTTTCCAGGCGACTGTCATGCAGCTGGGTGCCCACGACTCATTAGGTGAAGGTGGTCACTTAACTTTCTTACTGAAATATTTACATCAGTTTGCATTACAGTGACAGTCTCATATAAAAAATTTCACAGTTCGAGAATTTGCGTTGTAAATGTGTAGAATGAAAATCCTATGAATATAACAGTGTGCAAAAAGTTTTCGTCGGCATTGTGATACATTCGCACATTTCACACATTTCATAACTCTTAAAGTACGATTCTTGGTTTCCAACATCCTTTTACACTAGTCAGAGTCCCTAACCACTACTCATTATTCCTTACCTTGTTACACATATACATATTCGTCGACACTTCTTCAATATTTCATCTTAATAAATACGTAGCATAATCAAATTCCTCATATAACATCAGCTTATTGATCATAAACATTCCTCAACAGCATAATACACATTGTCGTCATAAAAATAACATCATAACACCTCAGTCAAATCTCAAAAACGTCGTAGCTTTCTGCAACAATGTCAAAAACCTAAAAAAATTCTCTGTTCATTTCAATAGTGTCATCTACCTCAAACGTACCTTAAAATCATGCTCCCTTACCAAATACATCATTCAAAGCTCTCATAGTATCACAATGGTTCCGAAAAAATATGCCAGTTCACAAAGTACAGACGAAATACAATTTCATAATTGTGAAGTTACCCAAATGCGTAATTGCGTAAACATGTGTCACTGATGTAGTAAAAAAAATGTTTATCTCTCAGTTAAATGGTCAGATAGCTGTGTAATCTGTGTGTCAGAGAAATATGGTACCGATGTGTGAAGTTGTATAAGCAAATACCATATTAGCTAGGGCTCCTTGTGCTTGCCAAACACATGGTACAAAAAAGTAAGCATGTACCCCCCTGAGGATTAATGGATAATACCCTCAGGTGTTACAGATTACAGCAACGGAATGAAATGTATCACGGAAAACCTTTGTATCATTGTACTTCAAATATCTTTAAAAATAAATGTTTTATGTACAAAATTAATCAGTCAAATACGTGTACTGTAGTGCTAAATGTGCGTCTTGCTGTAAGATAATTCTGTGGAAGTGTCGGAGCTATCGTCCTCTGAAAGTTAAGTTCAGCAGAAGTCAATGTACTTACCTTATCATAAACAAAAGTGAAATGCTATGCGTATAGATATTGTAGTTATTATGTACATTACCATGATCAAGAAAGTACTATACTGTAACGTATTGTTGTGCTACGAAAAAGGCAGTCTCATTGTAGCTATACCACAAAAGTTACTACTAAAACATGCTTTACTTTCCAGAAAAATTCAGAAAAACTGTGCAGATATAAAACAGATCCACTGCAAAAGCAATAATGTAAATTGTGTCACACATTAGTAGCGTCGTGATGTAATCGTGTAGCGTCAAAGAAACCATCTTTAATCTCACAGAAAGTACTTTAAATCCAGAATGTATTCGCAAGTAAACCAAAATGTTGCATTAAAATCTCATTAGTACACTGGTGTATGTTCTAGGTATGTGAGCCTTATAGTCGCTACGTAATCGTACAACTAACAAGCAAGAATGTACACACACAATAACACTGTGTCGTCTGTTCACTATAACAATGCATTCGTAATTACCGTCTAAATATGTTCCCTAGTTTCTAGACTGGATAGTTACCTTCAAAACATTGTTGCATGTCAACAGTTTCTAAGTGTTACAAAGAGTAATAGTAACGTGAAGTGAAAAATTTTATGGCAAAGACAAAGTTAAAAAGCAAATTATCTCTCAATAAACGGTATTACATGTGAAATGTGGTGCAATCTTTCACCCTATCTAGTGCTCAGAGTTAACTTCAAAGCAATTATCATGTTGTATCCGTCGGTAAGGAATGCAAAAATTTTTCTCAAAGTTAGCGTGCATGTTATTTTTCTCCGAGCCACCCGGTGCACGTGGCTGCCTGAGGTGTGAGTCATTGTCTGCCTCTTTGTTGGCGCACGGCGTTATTAGGATTTGGAGACCTAACTTCTACAAATTCACCTTGTTGAGAGGACCCTGCGCTGTTTGAATCTCGCCAGTTCTGATGAAATTCAGGTCTGTTGTTACGATTATATCGCCTGTCGTCATGTCGGTAATTTCCATAATTTCTTTCTTGTCGGTCATCTGGTGGAGAATTTCTCCCTGAATCGTAACTGTGGGCTGAATTGTTGCGTCTGAAATTATTCTGTCTCCCTTGATAATAATGGTTTTGGTTCCCATATTGTCTGTTTCTATGGTTATCTCTGTCGTATTCATTACTACGGAAGTGCGATCTTTGTAACTATTATTCTGCCAACGGTTGTCATACGGGTGGTGTCTGTTTTGCTCAGGATTTGTGTTGTGGGCATTGCCTAGTCGTGTCCAGTTATTGTTTCTTTCATCGCGGAATTGTGACGGATGTGACCTGTAATTGTTGTGTTTCTGTTTTCGCGTCCCGCAATTGTCAGTGTCAATTTCCAGTTCTTGTAACACTCCCCGAAAAGCTTCAATGTCGTCTTTGCAACGTCCTGCCAAAATGTCGTAAATGTTCAGGCAATTTGATTAAGCAAATGCGGATGGGTTCTGAGGGGCTGTATGGGTTTGAAAGATACTGATTTTTGTGGAACATGTCTTCGAAGTATTTGCAAGACTAGAAAATTCCGATTGTTCGAAATGTTTCATCATTATGGTGCTGTGTTTTACTCTGTCTTGTGTATCTTGAGACAAATATGCTGAGAGGTAGGCATGTTAAAATTCTCCTTCACTGTGACAATCGTGAATGACTGATCGCATTCCTACAGGTGGTTCATTCTCTAAGTAGCCACACATAAATTCTAACCTGTGCTGTAATGACCAGTTGGGAGGAAAACAATGAGAGAATTGATGGAGCCATGCTTGTGGATGAATGTCGTTGCCAGAATTCTTAAATGTTTTGAATTAACGTGTAGTCATGAACAGCTTATACTCAAAATCGTCATGTCGCCGAGTCGCATATCGGTCATTGTTACTTGTTTTCGGCGGTTCCATCTCAAAATTCGGTGTACCTTGCCAATTTATTTCATAATTTCCGAAGTGCCCTGTGTTATTATTTTTGCGTGTACTGTATTTCTATGTCCCTCTTCCCGTATTGGAGCGCGAGTGTCCTCTGAAATATGTAATTCTTGTATTACCTGCGTCACCTGATCTTGTACTTTCCGGATTTCTCTTTTGTACTGTGTATTGATTTGATTTTGATTTTGTTTGAATTTTATAATTTGTTCATACTCTTCTGTGTCAGTGAAGGCTACGGGTCTTGTGTCATTCAGATCATCATCTACCTTTGTAGATAAGTTGGTGAACTGATCCGTAAGTACGGCTACTTTCTCCGATAGAGAACTTATTTCCTCAGTGTGTTTTTCTGAACCAAGTTTCAGAGTGTCCATTTGTGTTGAAATCGTATCTACTGTGTCCCTTAAGTTTTCCTGAATTTTTGCAAATAGCGTAACCGAATCGGTAGATGCAACTGAGACAATTTCAGCTTGTAAGGTGTCGTGATTTTCATGAGCAATAGTTTGCAGTTCCTTTATGGCTGCTTCGTGATTCTGTAATGCATTTTCAAGACGCGAAAAAATTGGTTGGAAATGCTCACAAATTTGTGTTTTTACGTCATTACAGACTTTTTGACATTTCGATTCAATTTTAAGTAACTCAGCAGTTAAACCTTCAGTGTTTGTTCAAGTGTGGTGTCTAACTTTTGAAGGTGTTGCTTGACTGTTTTTGATTTTGTTCCATAGCGTCTAACTGTGTTTGTCTCTGGTGTTGTTCCATTGTGTCTAACTTTTGAAGATTTTGTTCCATTGTGTCTAACCGTTGCTGTGTTTGTCTCTGATTTTGTTTCATTTGTTGCATTAATTGCAATTATAATGTATTAGTGTCTGGAATCTGTTCCTCTATGCTTTTTGGCATTGCATTTGCACCGGCAACATTCACATTTTGACGAGCAGAAAATGTCTCTTGCCTTATTTGTGAAAATGGTGAGGACGCAAAACCTGAATCTACAGTATTTGCAAGATTGTGTCCTGTCATTTCGGATTCCTGAGGCGAGCTGTTGCCGACCTATCGATCGATAATGCTTCCCTGTTCACTAATTGTTTGACTGTCTACACCATTATTTACAGCCCGCTCCATTTCCCTATGCACAATTACCAAATTACT
The DNA here is from genome assembly GCF_021461385.2 of Schistocerca piceifrons. Lineage (NCBI taxonomy): Eukaryota > Metazoa > Arthropoda > Insecta > Orthoptera > Acrididae > Schistocerca > Schistocerca piceifrons. The sequence goes on from NC_060141.1 coordinate 488,983,604, forward strand.
ACTTTGAACATTAGTTAATTCATTACACGATGGTGCTGATACACTGCTATCGTCTTCACTGTCATTTCTCAGTTTACTTTGTAGCCTAGTATTACGTTTTTCACACGCCATAATTGTCACAATGTTTCACACGATGAAACAGAAAGGCTCAACTGGAAGAGTAAAATAAGAATACACATTAACATAGCACTGAAAATATTATCTAGTTAATTGCAATCGCAATGCAAAATACTTGGTGCAAATCTACATGCATGCCACAACTATTTTACTGTACAACAATATATATATATATACATACATATATATATATCAGTTCATGACATCCAGTCTTACAAATTTACTGTCTCTGATGGACACACGTCCAGATCATCCGCTCTCAAAACTCGGCCATCTCTCTGCCCACGTCCACCACTGCTGGCGGCTCACCCCCAACTGCGCCACGCTACGCGCTGTTAGCATCCAGCTGCCCAACACTACAATGTCAGACAACAATGCAAACTAGCCACAGACTGCACACAGCACAGCCAGTGATTTTCATACAGAGCGCTACGTGGTGTTACCAATAAAAAAACCTAAACAGCCTACTTACAGATCGCCATCTGACTGCTACATCCAACTGCGACATGAATATACTTACTCTGGTTTAATATACTCTGTTAACTGCTGGTGGGCTGTCATAATAAGTGGCTGTATTTATTTCGAAAGCTGACGTTATTCTTTAATAAAAAAACTGACATTGTTCTTTAATTAATTTGACTGAAGTTACGTAATTCATAGTTACGCTTTTTCTTGACAACAATAAAATTTTCGCAAAGTTTTACGGTGATGGTTTTTGGGATGGATTATAATCACTAATGCAACATTGCTGGCAAAAATTAATTATATTCTGAAAACGTTTCTTCAAATATTTACTGCTGGCAATGAAATGATTTTACAAACATACAAATGGGACTACCTTTTTACAATAATCTTACGACTAGCATTGCGCAAACATACCTTCAGTAGTCTTGAATTTCGCAAAGAAAATAATTCAATAATATTAGTTCCTCTTATGATAATAGTTAGCTGATGTCTCTGTACATCCGTTTATAATCTCTTGTAAATCATAGCTGGTGGCTGGCAGGCACACTGCTCCTCTCAACCTCTCGCTTCAGACCTGCTACCAACGCGCTTCACATCTCGCTTACTACTGACTTCCTACGAACGCTAAAGTGCGGTCTGTCCTACCAACAATGCTTTCTGGTGCAGACAATCCCTGCTACCATTACAAAATGTATCAGTGCACGGTCTTTCCCGATATTTTCTTAAAATGTATCCATAGACGGTCTCTCCCGCCCTTTTTAAAATTATATTAATTTGCGGTCTCTCTTGCCAACAATACTTTGGTGCAGACATTCCCTGCTACCACAATTATTACCAACATGACAAATATTAATTATTCCTACTTAATCCTATTAATAGAATATAAACATCTTTCATAAATTGTGGCTTGACAATAGAAATATACACATCTTACATTGCAAAATAGTTTTTCACATGCACTAACTAGAAATGATGGTAAACAGCCATGTAAAGAAGCAATGATTCACTAGAGGGGTTAAAGTATCTTGTTACATCTGTTGGCAAAAAACAAGTAAAGGTCCTGTAGTAGTGGTACACTACAAAAACAACTCAAAATTATTAAAGAAAGTTATTGAAAAATCAATCAAAATGGACATTATGTATGTCTTAAGTCAGTAATTCTGAAAATAGACTTAAAACTATTGAATACAGATCAAGAGAAAAATCAAAGGAGTATGTTGTACAAGAAAAGTACATAAAATTGAATTGTATGGATGTCGCAGCCACTTATCCTTCTAAAATTAAGATAATTGTATATTCTCTCAAAAATAAAAGCTAACATGGATTTGATGGGTTTTTCCAACAGACTACTAAAGGCTTGTTCTTATATAATAAGCACTGTCTTTTCCAAAATACGTAATGCATCACTAACACAGGGCATTTTCCCAGAGAGATAGAAATAGCCAATGTTAAACCGCTGTGTATGAAAGCTGAAAGGAGAGATGCCAGTAATTACTGACCAGGTTCACAAATCACATATTTTTCAAAAATTTTTGGGAATGTCACATATTCAGGCATAGTATCCAACCTAAGCAACCATAATATCCTCTGTAAATCACAGTTCGGATTTCAGAAGAGATAACCACTGATAATGCCAGTTAAACATTCAATGAGTAAGAAAATGGCACAAGTTGGCGTTTTCTGTGACCATTCTAAGGCATTTCACTTTGTGAATCGCAATATTCTCCTGGATAATCGGAGGACTTATGAAATGTAAGGTATAAAAAACCAATTGGTATCGCCGAACCTGACTAAAAGAATGCAGAAAGTTACACCTAATAATTTAAACAATGTAAGCAGGGAAGACTCTTTTGACTGGGGAGAAATTAGTTATTGGGTTCCATAAGGCTACATCTTATGGCCTCTGTTGCTGTCATATATGAGAAATCATCTTCCACCTGATGTACAACAAGCAGAATTAGTTGTTTTTGTGGATGACTTTAGCACTGCAGTCAATGATACCACATACAGCAACAGAAGAAATGGTAAATAATTTTCTTAAAAGTATTATCGTGTGGATTTCTGTGAATGGTCTTACTCCCAATTTCAAAAAGACACAACATATTCGGTTCTGCGCGTCTAGAGGTACCACACCAATGATAAGTGCAACACATGTTGAGGAAATAATAACTAGTGCGTAAACATAAAAAATTATAGCTGTCCATGTAGAAGAGAATTTAAACTGTAAAGAAACATTTGAATTCAGCGATATTTATCGTGCTCTTTGAATCATTGGAAATCTTAGGGAAAGAAATCAGAATTTGACATATTCTCTGCGTTTTCACTCAACAATGTCATATGGAGTAATATTGTGAGGTAACTTAACTTCAAGAAATAAATAAATAGTTCAAAATTCAAAGACGAGGTGAACAAATAAATAGTTGTGGTTACTCACAATCGCAGACATACGTTTACAGAATTGGACATTTTATCTAATGGTTAAAGAATATTTGTTTCCTCATGAAATTTGATGTAAATAATCCACTGCAATTCAACATGAGCAAGATTTATGTACTTTCAATACAAGAAAAAAAATGACATTCATTACTCTGCATTAAATAGCCTGTAGCGACTGCTACACGCTGATTTTGCAGTCGACGCGTGCGATAGTCACTTGAGCCAATCCCAAATGTTCTTCAGCACCGTTCGCGTGCGAGTGCAGAGACAGAAGAATGTCGTCCTAACGCTGACATTTTTCGCAGATTGAGCCACAATGATATGCTTCCAGCGATTCACCACGAGCAGATCAACTACCGCTTTTTACTCTTTGTTTTAGACGTTATGTTATTATTGTTAAATCAGCGCCTGTACCTAAGTAATGTGGTTTTGAGAATTAATTGAGTGCTGAAGTTCCATTTCGTTTTTGATCGAATTGAAGTTCGAGTGCAGGACACTCTCTTATAGTTAGATTTATATCCCGTCAGTGGTGACCCTAATAAGAATTTTTGCCGTACAGAGATAACAGACAGTGATGGAATCGTCAACGGTACCGCGCCTGGTACTCCACCTACCGCACCTTTGGCCCCACAGTCTCGTATTGTGGTTTGCTCATGTGGGAGGAAATAACACTACATTTTGTGTGCTCGTTAGCCAGCTCGACGAGCGAAATGCTACGTATGTACAAGACACCGGGAGATCAAAAGTTAGTATAAATTTGAAAACTGAATAAATCACGGAATAATGTAGATACAGAGATACAAATTGACACACATGCTTGACATGGGGTTTTATTACAACCAAAAAAATACAAACGTTCAAAAAATGTCCGACAGATGGCGCTACATCTGAACAGAATAGCAATAATTAGCATAACAAAGTGAGACAAACCAAAGATGATGTTCTTTACAGGAAATGCTCAATATGTCAATATGTCCATCATCATTCCTCAACAATAGCTGTAGTCGAGGAATAATGTTGTGAACAGCACTGTAAAGCATGTCCAGAGTTATGGTGAGGCACTGGCATTGGATGTTGTCTTTCACCATCCATAGAGATGTCGGTCGATCACGATACACTTGCGACTTCAGGTAAGCCCAAAGCCAATAATCGCACGGACTGAGGTCTGGGTACCTGGGAGGCCAAGCATGATGAAAGTGGCGGCTGAGCACACGATCATCACCAAACCAGGTGCGCAAGAGATCTTTCACGCCTCTAGCATTACTTTTTCTTTTTGTTCTAATAAACCCCACGTCACTCAAAGCATGTGTGACAATTTTTACCTCTCTATCTACATTATTCCGTGGTTTCTTAAGTTTTCAAATTTATACTGACTTTTTGGTCTCCCGGTATAATAACAGCTCCTCCCATGGAAAACGCCTGTGACAGATTAAAAGCGGAGCTCACATGTACAGCGGCTTCACAGGAAGATCACATTCGCCACGTATTGACTCAAGAGAAAATAGACGACGGAACCTCTCAAAATACCTTCGTCATCTTCGCAAGAAATTGGACATCGGTACCGTTCCTGACAACATCCTGCACCTGATTTGGAGCAATAGTCTGCTGGCCCAGGTAAAAGCCATCATAGCTACTGAGCAGGACATGCCAGTGGACGCGGCCGCAGAGCTTCCTGACCGTATTCACATGCCTTCACGCCAAGCTCACGGGTCAGTACAGCAACCGTTCCTTCCAGTGTTCCCCGCATCAGACTCAGGCTTCACAGTTTGCTGGTACCACAGCAGATATGGCGAATAGGCGAAAAAGTGTCCAGGCCCATGCACATTTCCAATTGGGAACAGTGGTCGTTAGTGGGCGCCACAGACTGCCACAATTCCTCGCGGCGCTTATTATATAACAGGTCGGACCACGGGAACGAAATATCTAGTAGATACAGGATCTGATCTGAGTATTTTACCAAGAAAATCATTCCGCTGCTGCAGGCCGCGCATGGGAGTCAACTTAGCAGCTGCTAACAATACAGAGATCCCAACTTACGTTACACACCTTATACATCGCAGGAATTATCAAATTTTAACTTCTTCCAGAACTGCAGACGTCCCTCATCATCCGGCACAATTGTGGGCACTCATATTGGAGTTTCAACGCTTAATGACGCATTTGCTGAGACATGTATGGGTCATGATGGTCCCGTAGCAAGGCCCCCGCGCCCTCCCAATGTCAAACCATTAGACTTCTTTTTGTGGGGTTACGTCAAGAATCATGTGTACTCAACATGAGTTAATGACATTGCATCCCATCGTGCACGAATCAACGAGATAATCAGAACTAATGATACTGCAGTGCTGACCCATAATGGAAAATTCGAATACTGCCTTGATGTTCTGTAATCAATGAGAGGGACACATGTTGGAACTCTTACATAAGAGGGAGAAAAATTTGGAGAGGTGCTAAACATTTTCCGACAAACAATCCTGGCTCAACTGTAATACTTCAGTTATGATTGTTTTGGAATGATAGTGTGACTTTGTGGACACGCTTTATAACTGTATAGATGGTTGTGTACGCGTTTGTTGGATCCCTATGTAGCAATGTGCACGACTTTCATTGATTCACAGTTAAAAATAATCGCAGAAGAAAGTTAAAGTTCACATAACACGAACGAGCTGGATCGGCGTGAGCGTACAAACGTAATGATGGAAGAATAACACCATAAAGTTCTTATTCCTCACAAAGATGTTACAAGCACAGCAGTTAACAGTCTGCATAGCAGTCTACAGTCCATTATAGCCACATTCCAGCAGCATGTCACGAGGATGATGTTAACAGTTTTCACTGGTCGGACGATGTATCCGTGGAGCCACCTACCGCTGATTATAAAGACACTCTGGCCCAGAAGTGGTGGGCCAAGGTTAGTCGCCAGGATCGACGTCTATACAGAGTAGCCGGGCCCTGCAACCTCTTCGACTCGATTACGTCGAATCTTTCGTGGCGGAATTATTCTCGTTACCCAGAAGCTCCTCCTGTCCGATGATAATGTAACTAGGACCTCAATAAAAAGGTAAATTGCAGATGTCAGTCATTGTTGAAAATACGCTATCAGACAAACAAAATACATTTCCTGATAACTCTAAAATATTTACTGATGAGTCGCTCTGTTGGGATTAAGTAAATAAGGAGACAGATATTTGCGTCCTGATATTAACAACGAAGACAGCTGTGTTATCATGATTGCGGAGAAAAACGGGTCTCACCTGACTAAGTAGTAGTAGAGACACCAGCTTGGAATTCACAGTAACACTAGTAGTATTAGTAGTAGTAGTAGTAGCTTTATTCATCCTTAGATCTCTTTTTATAAGTGTATAGGACATGTCAAAGTATTTATGAGTTCAGAAAAATCGAATTCGTATATACATAGATTTATAGACTTGTAGTTAGAGACAGTTATGAGATTTACTCCTGGTATACAATACTTCTTTTACAAATAACTTAGTAATAAATGTAATGCCACACTGTTCGCTCATATCTCCACTATCAGTCACTGCACACACTATACACAAATTGTTTCATAAAACCTCTCTAACTACACGCACGCACACACACACGCACACACACACACACACACACACACACACACACACACACACACACACACACACACTGGTGATCTCTGGGCCATTTTCTGTACCATAACTTCCTATTCGCTATCCTGAAAAACTGAGTTAACATCCCCTTATAAGGAATGAGATGTTGAACTTAGAAAGAGTATTGTACTATGTATAGTGTGGGGTAAGTTTTTCTAGAAAAGGAAAAAGGAAGGGAAAAAACTTAGTGTGAAGGTGTTATGTGGAATGTTGGATGTTTTATAAACATTGTTATTATTTATTTGTACAACATTTTTTTACCAAACGCCTACTCTGTTTTATCTAAGTACTTCTTCAATGTATAAAATGTAACAGGTACTTCTTAGGTACCTTTTTAAATAAGTAAATTTTTGGAATATCTTTAATCTCATTTGGAAATTTAATGTACAGTTTTATTCATTGGTAGAAAATGCTGTTTTGAGTTTTATGTTTATTTTTTCTTAGTAAATGTAAGTTGAGTGTAGCTCTTGTTGCATGGTCATGGACACAGCTGTTTGTGGAATTAAAATACAAGGTGAAAGGATATCAATGATACGATTCGCTGATGACATTGCTATCCTGAGTGAAAGTGAAGAAGAATTAAATGATCTGCTGAACGGAATGAACAGTCTAATGAGTACACAGTATGGTTTGAGAGTAAATCGGAGAAAGACGAAGGTAATGAGAAGTAGTAGAAATGAGAACAGCGAGAAACTTAACATCAGGATTGATGGTCACGAAGTCAATGAAGTTAAGGAATTCTGCTACCTAGGCAGTAAAATAACCAATGACGGACGGAGCAAGGAGGACATCAAAAGCAGACTCGCTGTGGCAAAAAAGGCATTTCTGGCCAAGAGAAGTCTATTAATATCAAATACCGGCCTTAATTTGAGGAAGAAATTTCTGAGGATGCATGTCTGGAGTACAGCATTGTATGGTAGTGGAACATGGACTGTGGGAAAACCGGAACAGAAGAGATTCGAAGCATTTGAGATGTGGTGCTATAGACGAATGTTGAAAATTAGGTGGACTGATAAGGTAAGGAATGAGGAGGTTCTACGCAGAATCGGAGAGGAAAGGAATTTGTGGAAAACACTGATAAGGAGAAGGGACAGGATGATAAGACATCTGCTAAGACATGAGGGAATGACTTCCATGGTACTAGAGGGAGCTGTAGAGGGCAAAAACTGTAGAGGAAGACAGAGATTGGAATACGTCAAGCAAATAATTGAGGACGTAGGTTGCAAGTGCTACTCTGAGACGAAGAGGTTAGCACAGGAAAGGAATTCGTGGCGGGCCGCATCAAACCAGTCAGTAGACTGATGACCAAAAAAAAAAAAAAAAAAAAAAGCTGCAAACAGACGTTGAAATGCTTCATTGGCGATGGCGACATGTTGGAAATGTGAGGCCCGACCGGGACACGAACGTAGGATCTCCTGCTTACATGGCAGACGCTCTACTCAGCTGAGCCACCGGTGGCACAGAGGATAGTGCGCCTGCAGGGACTTATCCCTTGCATGCTTCCCGTGAGACCCACATTCCCAACATCTCCACACCACGACATTCGCAGTGCGCCTAATAGATGTTTGCCCATCACACTCATTACTCGTGGCAGATTAATCTACCAAGCCCCGTACGAGTTGGGGCATAGCGTGTGCGTTCGCACAAGAAGGGCAGTGGCTGGGTAGATTAATCTGCCACTAGTAATGAGTGTGATGGGCAAACATCTATTATACGCACTGTGAACGTAGTGGTTACACATTTTTGTTTGCAAAGTGTAACTGATCCGGACATTGAAACCAAACGATTGTCCTCTGCAGTATATATTTGAGATTGGCGCGAGTGACAATCGCACGCGTCGACCGCAATATCAGCGTGTAGCAGTCGCTACAGGCTATTGAAGGTGGCATCATTCCCCGCCCATTTTGGCTTCAAAACAACGTACAGCATTAACACTATAAAGCAAATCTCCCTTCCTTTTCTACCTCCATTTATTAGGGTAAGAAATTTTGTGTATTTTTCTTTGTGTATTGCTGTTTATATTCCATGATAAATGCTATTTTGTGACAGTTTGTGGGTCAACTGAAGGAATGGATACAACCCGTCGGCATTGACCACTGAAGTTATAGGTTAATCATAGATATTATGTGTTTACTTTAAAGTCATAGATAGTAAATGGGTTGTCTGCTGTGAATAAGCGCCATTATTGTAAGTTAAACAAAAGGAGTGTGGTTTTAAACGACAGAGCTAGACATTGCGTAAGATTTCTTCGTTTGCATTGATTTAAATAATTGGTTGTTTCCAATTCATTCAGTACTTAATTTCATTCTTGTTGAGTCTGAGATAATTTGGAAGAACAGCTTTTCATTTAGAAGAATTTTTGTTTTCTATTTTCGTTTGTAGGTATGAATTTATCTATTCCCATGAATATGGAAGACTTAAAGGATTCTTTGGAAGTAGGCATGATGGCAACCATTCGAGTTTTACAAATGTCTGGTGTTCTTGCTGATTACGTTCGACGTCGACGTCACGAGTGCGGCGAGTGCTCCTGATAAGTGTGTCTGCTCGTCGTACTCGCGATTTATTCGTGTGGAGGTGTAGCAAGGATCGACTATGGCGCTCAGTTAGACGAGGAACATGGTTTGACAAATCGAAGCTGGCGTTGAGGGATGTAACAAAAATTACATACTATAGGTGTTTGAGGTACCCCGTGTGGCTGTGCGAGCATCAATATATGCGAGTGAGCGTACCGCTGTAGTCTGGTACTCGTTTTGTAGGGCAGTTTGTGGGGAATATATAAAGTATAGGGGACCTTTGAGAGGCGGGGGGGGGGGGGGGGGGGCAGGTGTTACAGTCGAAATCGAAGCGTCTCATTTTGGCAAAACCAAGTACGAGAGGGGGTACCTGTGGGAGGATTATGGGTTTGGGGAGCTCTAATTTTATGTCCAGAATGTGACGATGTAGTTTTTAAAATAGTTCCTAAACCAAAGGAGAAAGTTTTGGTGAAATTAATTGAAGATCATGTTGCAGAGGGTTCTGTAGTTATATCCGATGGTTTTCCTTCATATAGGGATTTGGGAAATAGGGGTTTTCAGCACCTTGTTGTCAATCATAATATTGAATATAGATGTTCATCAACTGCAGCTTGTACCAATAGTATAGAAGGTTATTTGTCAGCCATAAAGTCTGTTGTAGGGAGAGGGAAACTACGGATTTCGACACATCAGAGCCATTTAGATGAATATTCAAGGAGGCTTAGTGTACCTGATACACATTGCACGTTGAAGTGTTTCCTTTAACGTGTTGGGCAAATGTATCTTCCAAAATTTCTTAGTTAATCTCAGATCTGGATGGCAGGTGGTGGGTAACTGATGATTAAGGAGAAGGGTGGGTTTGGTCGAGATGGTTAAAATACTGATTTGGATTTTTTGAGTTTGATCCGTCATTCTTCATTTTCTAATGTTACGTAATTTCCTTCTGTTGCTTTTCTTTTTATTTCATGTCATTTTTTTGGTGCGAAGCCGGCCGCGGTGGTCTAGCGGTTCTGGCGCTGCAGTCCGGTACCGCGGGACTGCTACGGTCGCAGGTTCGAATCCTGCCTCAGGCATGGGTGTGTGTGATGTCCTTAGGTTAGTTAGGTTTAAGTAGTTCTAAGTTCTAGGGGACTTATGACCTCAGATGTTGAGTCCCATAGTGCTCAGAGCCATTTGAACCATTTGGTGTGAAGTGTGTGTGTGTGTGTGTGTGTGTGTGTGTGTGTGTGTGTGTGTGTGTATGTGTGTTTATTCGTAATGTTATGTTTCTTGTCTATGTGACTATGTGATTTTTGTTGCTTTTGCAGAAGAGTTTGCATGTGGTAAGTTAAGTTCTTTTTTTTGTTTTTTGTTTTACTGAATTGACTGTTTTGATGTATTTGCTTATTGTACTGCACTACTTTGCGTACGTATGGGTTCGTCAGCTGCAGTACGGAATACAAATTTTTGCAGTTGTTGCTCCTTTTCCTTTTCCCAGTACTAGTATCACTACGATTTGCTTATTGTACTGCACTGCTTTGCGTACGTATGGGTTCGTCAGCTGCAGTACGGAATACAAATTTTTGCAGCTGTTGCTCCTTTTCCTTTTCCCAGTACTAGTATCACTACGATTTTTTCGAGTCTATACTAGCACTACTGACGGCGAAAAAACCGACATACGAAAAATTTGCATCCCGTACTCCAGTTGACGTATACGGGTCAACTGAAGTACACGATACTGGTTCTAGCTAGACGAAAAAAGAGATATACATAACATATAGGTCAACTGAATTATGCGATACAAATATTGTGTATGTAGATTTTCCGCCTTCGCTAGTTGTACTATCTATATAAGAACAGACTGTTGTTGGTAGTCTTTTTTTTTTTTTGGTCATCAGTCTACTGACTGGTTTGATGCGGCCCGCCACGAATTCCTTTCCTGTGCTAACCTCTTCGTCTCAGAGTAGCACTTGCAACCTACGTCCTCAATTATTTGCTTGACGTATTCCAATCTCTGTCTTCCTCTACAGTTTTTGCCCTCTACAGCTCCCTCTAGTACCATGGAAGTCATTCCCTCATGTCTTAGCAGATGTCTTATCATCCTGTCCCTTCTCCTTATCAGTGTTTTCCACATATTCCTTTCCTCTCCGATTCTGCGTAGAACCTCCTCATTCCTTACCTTATCAGTCCACCTAATTTTCAACATTCGTCTATAGCACCACATCTCAAATGCTTCGAATGTCTTCTGTTCCGGTTTTCCCACAGTCCATGTACTCCAGACGTGCATCCTCAGAAATTTCTTCCTCAAATTAAGGCCGGTATTTGATATTAATAGACTTCTCTTGGCCAGAAATGCCTTTTTTGCCACAGCGAGTCTGCTTTTGATGTCCTCCTTGCTCCGTCCGTCATTGGTTATTTTACTGCCTAGGTAGCAGAATTCCTTAACTTCATTGACTTCGTGACCATCAATCCTGATGTTAAGTTTCTCGCTGTTCTCATTTCTACTACTTCTCATTACCTTCGTCTTTCTCCGATTTACTCTCAAACCATACTGTGTACTCATTAGACTGTTCATTCCGTTCAGCAGATCATTTAATTCTTCTTCACTTTCACTCAGGATAGCAATGTCATCAGCGAATCGTATCATTGATATCCTTTCACCTTGTATTTTAATTCCACTCCTGAACCTTTCTTTTATTTCCATCATTGCTTCCTCGATGTACAGATTGAAGAGTAGGGGCGAAAGGCTACAACCTTGTCTTACACCCTTCTTAATACGAGCACTTCCTTTATCGTCCACTCTTATTATTCCTTCTTGGTTGTTGTACATATTGTATATGACCCGTCTCTCCCTATAGCTTACCCCTACTTTTTTCAGAATCTCGAACAGCTTGCACCATTTTATATTGTCGAACGCTTTTTCCAGGTCGACAAATCCTATGAAAGTGTCTTCATTTTTCTTTAGCCTTGCTTCCATTATTAGCCGTAACGTCAGAATTGCTTCTCTCGTCCCTTTACTTTTCCTAAAGCCAAACTGATCGTCACCTGGCGCATTCTCAATTTTCTTTTCCATTCTTCTGTATATTATTTTTGTAAGCAGCTTCGATTCATGAGCTGTTAAGCTGATTATGCGATAATTCTCGCACTTGTCATCTCTTGCCGTTTTCGGAATTGTGTGGATGATGCTTTTCCGAAAGTCAGATGGTATATCGCCAGACTCATATATTCTACACACCAACGTGAATAGTCGTTTTGTTGCCACTTCTCCCAATGATTTTAGAAATTCTGATGGAATGTTATCTATCCCTTCTGCCTTATTTGACAGTAAGTCCTCTAAAGCTCTTTTAAATTCCGATTCTAATACTGGATCCCCTATCTCTTCTAAATCGACTCCTGTTTCTTCTTCTATCACATCAGACAAATCTTCATCCTCATAGAGGCTTTCAATGTATTCTTTCCACCTATCTGCTCTCTCTTCTGCATTTAACACTGGAATTCCCGAAGCACTCTTAATGTTACCACCGTTGCTTTTAATGTCACCAAAGGTTGTTTTGACTTTCCTGTATGCTGAGTCTGTCCTTCCGACAACCATATCTTTTTCGATGTCTTCACATTTTTCCTGTAGACAATTTGTCTTAGCTTCCCTGCACTTCCTATTTATTTCATTCCTCAGCGACTTGTATTTCTGTATTCCTGATTTTCCCGGAATATGTTTGTACTTCCTCCTTTCATCAATCAACTGAAGTATTTCTTCTGGCACCTATGGTTTCTTCGCAGCTACCTTCTTTGAACCTATGTTTTCCTTCCCAGCTTCTGTGATAGTCCTTTTTAGAGATGTCCATTCCTCTTCAACTGTATTGCCTACCGCGCTATTCCTTATTGCTGTATCTATAGCGTTAGAGAACTTCAAACGTATCTCGTCATTCCTTAGCACTTCCGTATCCCACTTCTTTGCGTATTGATTCTTCCTGACTAATGTCTTGAACTTCAGCCTACTGTTCATCACTAATATATTGTATGTCTGAGTCAATATCTGCTCCTGGGTACGCCTTACAATCCAGTATCTTATTTTGGAATCTCTGTCTGATTATGATGTAATCTAATTGAAATCTTTCCGTATCTCCCGGCCTTTTCCAAGTATGCCTCCTCCTCTTGTGATTCTTGAACAGGGTATTCGCTATTACTAGCTGAAACTTGTTACAGAACTCAATTAGTCTTTCTCCTCTTTCATTCCTTGTTCCAAGCCCATATTCTCCTGTAACCTTTTCATCTACTCCTTCCCCTAAAACTGCATTCCAATCGCCCATGACTATTAGATTTTCATCCCCCTTTACATACTGCATTACCCTTTCAATATCCTCATACACTTTCTCTATCTGTTCATCTTCACCTTGCGACGTCGGCAAGTATACTTGAACTATCGTTGTCGGTATTGGTCCGCTTTCAATTCTGATTAGAACAATACGCTCACTGAACTGTTCACAGTAACACACCCTCTGCCCTACCTTCCTATTCATAACGAATCCGACACCTGTTATACCATTTTCTGCTGCTGTTGATATTACCCGATACTCATGTGACCAGAAATCCTTGTCTTCCTTCCAGTTCACTTCACTGACCCCTACTATATCTAGATTGAGCCTTTGCATTTCCCTTTTCAGTTTTTCTAGTTTCCCTACCACGTTCAAGCTTCTGACATTCCACGCCCCGACTCGTAGAACGTTATCCTTTCGTTGATTATTCAATCTTTTTCTCATGGTAACCTCCCCCTTGGCAGTCCCCTCCCGGAGATGCGAATGGGGGACTATTCCGGAATCTTTTGCCAATGGAGAGATCATCATGACACTTCTTCAAATACAGGCCACATGTCCTGTGGATACACGTTACGTGTCTTTAATGCAGTGGTTTCCATTGCCTTCTGCATCCTCATGTCGTCGATCGTTGCTGATTCTTCCGCCTTTAAGGGCAATTTCCCACCCCTAGGACAAGAGAGTGCCCTGAACCTCTATCCGCTCCTCCGCCCTCTTTGACAAGAATGACAGAATGAGGCTGACTTCTTATGCCGGAAGTCTTCCGCCGCCAATGCTGATTATTTATCAAAATTTGGGCAGTGGCGGGGATCGAACCCAGGACCGAAGACGTTTTGATTATGAATCAAAGTCGCTACCCCTTTTTTTTTTTTAAATGTTCATTTTACTCGCTTTAGTTCGTTGCATTTGCTCGTAAGACGTCCATATAAGTTCGTTGTTGATCTGTTAACTCAGTTTTTTTTATTACAGAGGGCACATTACCCTCTGACCGAACACGCTGAGCTACCGTGCCGGCTCCCCTAGACCACGGGTTAGTAGTAGCGGAGGCGAAAGAAACAACACCTGTAAAATTTGTATCCCGTCCTTCAGATGACATACATAGTTCAGCTGAAGAATAGGATACTAATGCCAACGAAATCGAAGAAATCGACGAACATTAAATTTGTGACCTGTACTGCAGTTAATCTATAAAGATCGACTCTGAAGTTCGAGGTACAACTGATATATATGTAAACCGAGGTATTCTATGCTAACGCTACTTCTGTCTCTTTTTTTCCTTTATTTTTTACAGAAGTACTAGAACTAAAAAAAGAAACGATGTCCTTAACATTATGGTTGAAATATTACTGGTTGAGATGTATGTCCACCATATGTTTTCGCTCCTGCATTCCTTTGTTTATGAACACTCCTCTTAGCTCTTAAATTTGTGTAATAAATCATCTCTGGCAAATTCTGACGTCATTGGTCAAAGCCGACGGGTTGCATCCCGTTCTTCAGTAGTCCCGAGTTTTTTGGGTATTTACTTGACTTTTTGTGATTATGCTGAAAGGCCATTTGACATTCTGAAGTCATTGTAGTTCTACTTTCACGTGTCTCTGTTCGAGGTATCTTTCTGTGGCCAGTACGCGATTGAAAACTGTTTATTCTTATTTTATTGTATCTGTGTTCCCTTCTGTTGGCACTAGTGTTGAATCTGATTACGTCGTTATCGCAGAATTGTTGCTGTCTCTAAAATTTAGTCACTGGAGGAGACACTGGAAGAGATAAAATCACGGTTACAGAATTTGCCAGTTCAAATTAGAGACGGAGTCCATGATGATATGCAGTCAATGGGGAATTACACTGAGAACAGATTCAGTAATATACCAAAAATAACAGAGTCGACGGAATAAAAAGTCGTCGGAAACAGATGAAAAGGTAGATATTGCGATTTCAAATACTGACACAAATCAAACAAGTTGCTATACCAACCCGTGAATAACACGAACAGACAGCTACCATTTCGAGTAACATAACAGAAACTCGGGTAGTATTATACTAGCTCGTTCTTCTCGTACATGGAAACGTAAATCTTTGGAACACTATGCAGGCTACCATGTAAGAGAAATGAAAGAATAGCTTCCACTTAGGGAAAGAAAATTCAAGTGTAATTATTTTATTTATTCTTATTTACATTTTGGAACTTTCGATATTTGTGTGTATTCATGACATATAAGCCACATTCCGCAAGAACAGCGTTGGTGGCATAGCAAAAACAAGTATTGTGGGTTCAGAAAGATTACAGTTACAATTACAAACATTTTCATGCAGTCAACTTACGCGATTATTTTACTGTATAAAAATGCACTTATACACAGGACAGTGAACAGTCCGCAAGTTACTATACTGATCATTGGAGTAAAAGAAGTACAAAAAGAACTGACAGTCTGAATTCCACGCGTTTTCATACTTTCAAATGTAGTTAGGGGATCCATTACACGAAGTCAAATCAGAAAGCCTTTGCCCCCATTTTTTATTAGCCAGAGTAAGATACATACAGATAATGACAAATATATATCCTGTTCTACATACCTTACACTACTTTTCCACACTCGTTCCACATTTGTCCCATTGCAGCAATAAATTTTAGATGCCTCTGTAATAGAATCCGTCCATTTGACTACGGAACATGGTATCTTAAGGACCCATGAACGAAGTCGTCGTATCTCCCATACGATATGGCAAGATCCTAGGAAACGGCTGTGATGTGCACCCACTGATCTACCTTCACCATTGCATCCACGCGGGAACTGTTGTCATTCAGCGACGAACGAGGGCTCCCTGACCGCTCATTGTGATGCGAGACAGTTTTCCCCATATGTGGGCTGTATTTACCTATAGATCTCGATGGGCGTTCTTCCCTTGCTCTACAGAAAACGAAACAAACTTCGTTGCTCTAACGCAATGGACGTGTGGAGCACGGCCGCCATCTTTAACTACTGATAGCAGCCCAGTGGGGCGGACTAACAGCAGAAAAGGGCGGCACGAAACAAGAAAGGTCCAGTACTGGAATGGATATGTTGAATTCACAGTTGCAGCCGTAATTTGACTAAAAAAATAGCGGCAAACACTTTGATTTGTCCTCGTACTTTTGTGGATATACGATTGGCGAACGACACCTCCATGAGCTGTATGTTACAATTTTTATCCGTTTCTTGATACACTCCCCTTCTCCTACTATCCTTTTTAGTCGATAATTACAAGGAATTTTCTTCTACTATCGTAATGTAAAAATGCTGAAAGTAATTTAAGTGACTTGTGAGCTAAGATTAAGAATGGCCACAAAGTACATTCCGATACTGACGAAACTGAAAACTTCGATTAAACATTTCGTGACAGTAACCAACAATATATCACTTGGTTAAAAAAACTTGCAAATGAAAAATCACTGCCCGCCGCTGTGGCCGAGCGGCCCTAGGAGCATCAGTCCGGAACCGCGCTGCTGCTACGGTCGCAGGTTCGAATCCTACATCTAAATCTACATTTGTTCTCGGCAAACCACCCAACGGTGTGTGGCGGAGGGCACTTTACGTGCCACTGTCATTACCTCCCTTTCCTGTTCCAGTCGCGTATGGTTCGCGTATGCCTCGGGCATGGCTCTGTGCGATGTCCTTAGTTTAGTTGGGCTTAAGTAGTTTTATGTCTAGGGGACTGATGACCTCAGATGTTAAGTCCCATAGTGCTTAGAGCTATTTGATCCATTTGAAAAATCACTCGTGTTTCATGAATATTTGAGTCTGTTAGGATAAAATGTAAAGAAAAACAAGCGTCATTTAATTGAAGTTCTTGGACATAGCAACACGGGACGGTAAAATACTATGAAACAATGACGTAATTGCGGCAGTATACCTCGGACATCTTACCGAGTGTCCTAAGCACGACAATCAACTGCCCACTTTCTACAAAATAATAATTGTAGTTTCAGCAAACTTTTCTCAATACGAAATTTGTGGAAGTGAAGCACATGTTGACAAAACAAGTATACAGCTTTGAACTCTATTATTTTAAATGCAGTAGTAGCAGACGTGGGGTATAATATGAAAGGTTTGGTACCAGAACTGATGAGATATACAGATTATTAAGGAAATTTTCAGTGTGTGAGGTAACATATATTTTTGGGGAGATTTTCTTTTCATGATCAGCTGTGCAGTAAAGAAGGTTTGTTTGGTCAGTAGTGTTATATATGAAGAGTAGCTGGTAAGTGTTAATTGTGTGAAGACTGATTAATGAAACAGATTTTTTAAAATTTAAACACTATTTTTATTTTACACCTCTAGTTCCGCAGGACCAAATTGAGGAGCAAATCTCCAAGGTTATGGAACGTGTCAGTGCAATAAAAGTAGTAATAAATAAAATAAAATCTTTATGAATCCAAAAAAAGACAAGCCATGAGTCTAAGTAAACGCAATCAACAACATAACACAGGAATCAGCTTAATTTTTCAAGGGACTCCTCGACAGAACAGAAGGAGTGGCCCATGAGGAAACTCTACAGCTTCTTCTAGAAAGTGCGTGGATTGCTGTAAACATCTTTGAAAACGCATGCAGCAGTAGACTGTGCACCTTCCTGCACAAGAGTCAAAGAAGTGCGATCCAAATGCAGACTGGATTTCTGCATAGTATTAATTGAATGACAACTGATCATTCTTGGTAATAAGCTGATATTGTTAACAAGAAACGACAGTATGTTGAGAGGCCACTGTCAGAATACCCAGGCTAGTTAACAGGGGTTGACAAGAGGTTCACGAATTTAAAACACTTATTGCCCGAACTGCCCGTTTCTGAGTCAAAAATATCCTTCGAGCATTTGAAGATTTTTTCTCAGAATATAATACCATACGTCATAAGCGAGTGAAAATAAGCAAAGAAGACTACTTTGCTTATGATGATATGAAATGTGAGGTTATTATGAAAATCATACAGTAGAGAGAAATATGTTGAAACTGTTAGTGATTTTCGATGATGATTATGAGGGTAATGATGATAATATGATAGGAAGACGCAATGGTTTAAGAATTATGATGTATTACGAGGACTGAGTAGGTTATTTTCGTACAATGTACACTACACATACAGAGTTATAAAAAACAAAAGTAACAACCTATGTCGACCGCCAACTGTTTGGTTCTGTAGACTATTTTTATTTCACTTTTCATAAAGAAACAAAAACTGATACATCGTGCACTCAGAGAACAATTGTTTAGCTCTCACCTTACACATTTCGGATCACTCCCCTATTTAAACACTTACTGCTCAATATATGTTTCATTTGATTAACCAATATTTTTCTTCTAAAATGTACAGCAGTTTGGCCTCGTGAACAGCCCAGCACAGCATTAAATCACAAAGTCGTGACATAAAGTCTCACAAGAGGAAAGCGACCATGGTAAACAGTAGATGTTGTCTGTAGAAAGTAAACAGTAGATGTTGTCTGTAGAAAGTTGAGTAGATCGAAAGGTAATAAATTATTAACTGAATACAGAAAGACTTTTCTGGCCAAAAACGACGACACGTTTCGGCGTATTCCACCATCAGATAATCTGTCAAAAATGGCACATTACGTATAACTACTCATGAAATAAAATCCATTTACAAAACCTCTGTGCACATACAGACAGAAAGCACATACCCTGACCCCAAAGTAAGCAGTAGACCTAATAGTTACATGATATTAACGTAACCAACACGAACAGGCTAAACAAGAAACCTGAGCTGTGTACAAAGTAAATAAATATTAACGTGAATAGCTATGGGGTATTAGAGCGCCATCAAGCTTGGCGAAGACTTTATTATGGTTAACAATAATTGAAAAAAAAACTCCAAATTTGTAATAGAAAGAAACAACAACATTCAAAGTAATTTTTTTAAAATACAGACTGCTAACAAGATGCCATATTATTTCTGGTAAGAAAGAAACGGAATATGTTTTGTGTACGCTTTCGAGTTGATTTATGGCGTTACAGTTATTTTAGTATCGCTCCGAATGCCTTTATGGCCTTGTCAGATATCACCAAACTATACACGAACAATCCGATTGAGGAGACCCTGTATATCTACATAGAAATCTTTTGTTGCATTGAAAGATGTGCTCTGATGAAATACCTGAATACTGGAGTCAATACCTGTGTCTCTCTTTTTGTTACTTTGCTTTTGACAACAAAACATACTTTCAAGGAGATGGCTTTGCTACTGGCTGTTGTGTCTGTCAGGTCTTCCGGCTGACATTTTCATCAATAATTAGAGAAGTTCGTTTTGTAAATAAAAAATGCATTTTCCTTCTGCAACGCATTTTATTCCTTCCAACGCGTTTCGCCTTTTACTTTCAGGCATCTCCAATGAAATCTAGAAAAGAGAAATACGACTGGACGAAATAAAATACGCTGCAGCAAGAAAAGATGATTTTATTTACAAAAGGAATATTTCTGTGCTTGCTGCGGTTGATGGCCACGCAAACAAACTTGTTAATTTATAGAAGAATTTTTC
The DNA here is from genome assembly GCF_021461385.2 of Schistocerca piceifrons. Taxonomy (NCBI): domain Eukaryota; kingdom Metazoa; phylum Arthropoda; class Insecta; order Orthoptera; family Acrididae; genus Schistocerca; species Schistocerca piceifrons. The sequence continues at coordinate 489,003,589 of NC_060141.1, forward strand.
AGGAATAAACATCAGCTGCGAGTAGTATTCCGATATATCGCAGATCTGTTGATGGTATGTTTGTCCTACTTCGAGGTGATGAGAGTGATGTAATTATGTTTGCTGACAATATTAATCAGATGCCCTCTAGTATTCAGTTAATGTGGACGTAGAGAGCAATGGCTGCTTCAGATACCTAGATTTGAAAGAGATAATAGAAGGAACCAGCTTTGGTCTAGATATGTTTCGAAAACCTACTACTGCATACACAGTAATTGTTACGAATTCGTACCATCCCCGTGCACAAAAAAGGGCATTTTTCCAAGCAATGTTTCATATATTAGCAAATTTAAACCCGAAAAGGGATTGCATAAATAAGAGAATGGATATTATAGGGCAAATAGGTACAGATAATGGCTGTACGGAAAGGATAATACTGGCATTGGTATAGGCGTTTTTACAAGCAAAATATCGGCCGTGTTCAATGTGATGAGTGTAATGTGCCTCGATATCCTATTCGGATTAGTTCTGTGAACAAACTGCAAGTACTTTCTGAATGCTGAATTACAGATAAGCTTTCGCACCCAGAAGAAACTTACGTATGTTTTCCAGTAGACCAGAAACTGTAAAAATTTTCAATGTCCAGCATTTACCAAATTAGATGTAGGTCCTGTGAAGGTCGCGATTTTAAAATCAGATTCAGAGAGCACGGAATTCATATGTAAGGTAAACTGTTTTCGTTTTGTACTACTCCTCAAAGTCCTTGACACAGTTTTGGAGTATCTGCTTTAATAGCTTGTGCTCTCCAACCAACCACTAAATTCTGTGTTAAAGAAAAGGGCTTTAATTTTGTATGTTACCGTAATTTCCGGCTGTGTATTGAGATTGTTTTACGGTTTTTTTTTTCTATTTCTGAATGGAAAAAGGTTCATTTGTTAATGGTTTCCTAAAAACGTTGGTAGGCGTAGAGTATGTTTGCCGCCATTTGGGGCTTGGGGGTTGGGTTAGGTTGTTTGGGGAAGACCAGACAGCGAGGTCATCGGTCTCATTGGATTAGGGAAGGACGGGGAAGGAAGTCGGCCGTGCCCTTTCAAAGGAACCATCCCGGCATTTGCCTGGAGCGATTTAGGGAAATCACGGAAAACCTAAATCAGGATGGCCGGACGCGGGATTGAACCGTCGTCCTCCCGAATGCGAGTCCAGTGTGCTAACCACTGCGCCACCTCGCTCGGTCTTTGGGGCTTGTTATCTCTATAAAAATTTTGGGGGGTTGTCATTATTTCTTGACCTTTTATTAATTGTTCAAATTGTTTTTAATTGGTTCACGTGAAAAAACATTATTTACTTATGTCTTGCCGATTAAGGTGGTGTTGTTAAAGTCATTCGAACAAGTGTTGCTTGAGGCTTTCCCGACGGACATGTTGTATATATGGTTCTCGGGCGAGACATCGGATGTCATAGTGAAAACTCCACAATATTTCGTCAGCGCAACTGGCTGACATCTTCAGGTGCGACGAACACACTGCTAAGGCAGGTTTTTTTTTCCTTTATTGAATTTCAATTCTCCCCGAAGGTGGCGGGCTGGCAGCAGCTTAGTATGCTGCTCTTCAGCCTACAGACTTTGTTAGAAAGATGAAGAGAATAAATAATAAAAACAGGCGATAAAGTCGGAGACTTAAAGAGTAACATGGCGAAAAGAAATCGTGGAACTCAAAACAAAGAACAGAGGGATGATGACGCTAAGAAAATACACACAAAGCAGACAGGTAAAACAATAGACAGACAATTAAAAAAACACGGCGACAGTCTGGTTTCTGTTTGCAAAAGACATAAAATTCATACCCAGCGACAGCATGGTTTCTGTTCGCAACATGAGAAAGACGAACAACACTGAACAGTCACTGGAACATTGCACTAAAAAGTTGGCAAACGTGACATACCACAGCCGAGAGCAGGTGGGGCGAAACTGGACAGATGACGGGAAATAAAAAAAGGGGGGGGGAGCAGGGAAAGGAGCTGATGGAGGATGAGGACCCATAGTAGGGGTGGGGGGCGCTGGGCAGACGCGACAGGGAGTGGGGTAGACAGAGGAGGGGAATACAAAAGTACTCGGGTGGGGGGGGAGAAGGGAGGTAGGGAGAGGTTTAGTGGGGAGAAAGCAGGATGGAAGGGAGGGGGAAGAGGGAGCCCAGGGAATGGACAGAGGAAAGGAGGGGGAGTGAGGATCAGAGTTGATAGGAGGGATAAATGGAGGGACAGAGGGCATCATCCGGGAGGGGGACTAAGGCAGGGTTTTTTTTTTTTTTTCTTTATAGTGATTTCATTCCCCTGCCACATATGGGCAGGGGAGGGCTGTCAGCAGCACAATCCGCCGCTCTTCAGCCGAGTGACACGACAACTAAAACAAGAATAAAATAATACATACATAAGGAGATAAAAAAGGGGAACATAAAACAGATTAAGGGGAGAAAATGGAGGTAAAAATACACTGACACGTAGACGTTCATTGGGGACAGTTAAAAAAGTCACCAGAAAGTTAAAAAACACAGTTGGCGATTCTTAAAACACAGAGAAGACACTGGATGCGCATGCACAGGTTAAAAGTTGGCCACAGTATTAAAAACACTCCAAAACAACACACTTAAAACCCACTTGGAGCACACACGACGAAGAATAAAACTACCAGGTGGGACCTGCCGAGGAAAGGTCAGAGAGCAGGGAAAAGGAGGGGAGAGCATGGGGCAGCTGGGGAAGCAGCGGGATGAAGACAGGAGGGGCAACCGTGGGTTCACGAAGGGGCAGGAGACACATGGGGTGGGAGAGGAAAAGGGAAGACAGGGCAGGAGGGAGCGCAGAGACACTGAAAGAAGGCACAAGAGATGGAGGGGGAGTAGGAGGGGAAATCCGCTCAGAAGGAGGGAGGGGGGGAGAGGGAGCCCTGAGGAGGAGGCAGGAAGAGGGGGTTAGAGTTGGTAGGAAGGGTAGATGTCAGGGCGAAGCTCATCATCCGGGAGGGGTAGACGGTGCAAGTTGTGTTGCGAAAGGAGATGGAGGGTGTGGAGATGGAGAGAGGGAGGGACACAACGGTAAAGGCGCGACTACTGGTTGGGAGTGGAGAGGAAGGGAGACAACAGGTGGTGAGAGGGATCAAGGCGGCGGACAATATATAGTGTGTGGATGTGTTCATGGAAAAGGAGGAGGTGGGGGAAGGGGATGTCATAGAGGATGCGCGTGGGGGACGGAAGGCGGATGTGGAAGGCGAGGCGGAGTGCATGGCGTTCGAGGATTTGGAGGGCTTTATAGAACCGGAGAGGGGCGGAAATCCAAGCGATGCTGGCATAAGAAAGGATGTGGCGGATCATGGATTTGTAGGTGTGAAGGACGGTGGAAGGATGCAGACCCCACGTCCGGCCGGACAGGAGTTTCAGGAGGCGGAGGCGGTTGTGAGCTTTGTTTTGGATGGTAAGGAGATGGGGAGTCCAGGTGAGGTGGCGGTCGAGTGTGAGGCCAAGGTATTTGAGGGTAGGAGTGAGGTGGATAGGACGGCCATAAATGGTGAGGTAGAAATCATGGAGGTGGAAGGAGCGGGTGGTGCGGCCAATGATGATCGCCTGGGTCTTGGATTCTCGCATCGACGAGTTCGTACTGGGACAGTGTTATTAAGGAAGCAGTGGAAATACGTAGCTCGACGAATCTTGTGAACAAAGACACGGGCTTCCAGCTTAGTTCAGCATGGGATCCAGCACTGGTCATACTGAAGTCGCTTCGAGCAGAGAGGAATATTATTGGTCAGAAGACGGACGACGATTCGCCAGCAACATAAATATTCTGTTGACAACGGGAGGATAATCAAGGCGCCTACGTGGACGCGCAGTTTTGCTTGCGGCTTCCGACAGAGGCCGCTGGGGCTGCCGATGGCAGCGCAAAGCAGCGGCGGCAGCCTCCGCGCGTGCGCCGAAGTATTTGGTTCTTCATCCTGTAGGTGGCGTTACTGTCCTTCCAGCTATCAGTTGATATCGTCGCTATTGTCCATCGAATTTGACGCCTCCATGCATGCGCACTTCCTGCCTAAAACTGGCATAAATAGGGGGCCTTGGTCCTGCCTTAGCAGTGTGTTCGTCGCACCTGAAGATGTCGGCCAGTTGCGCTGACGAAATATTGTGGAGTTTTCACTATGACATCCGACGTCTCGCCCGAGACATCATTCGAACAAATTTTCAATTTTTAAATTAAATTATGGTTTTTCTGCCCGAAAGCTATGTATTGTCGAATTGTTGCTATAAAACCGTAAACTATATTTGAGTTGAGGAACCTTTACATTTTCATGTCAAGTTCATTGTTTGTTTTAGTTCTAAAACTTTTCATAAATAAATCATCTAGTGTGCAACCAATGGTGGATGAGGATCCCAAACCCCGGGGTCCAGTCCTGCCACTAAAATCCTTATTCACGATTTTGGAGCGCCAGTGTTTCCCCATTACAAGACGCACAAAATTATGTATTTCTCGTCAATCTGTTGTAGAACTTTGGAACATGTTTTACATTCACGTACGATGACGTTTCTCGAGACCGAGAGTCTGCTCTGTAGGAATGAACTTGGCTTCTATAAACGGCCGTCATGTAAAACCCAGGTCGCTCTGCTTGTCCATGAGACTCGTAAAGTAATAGCAAAATGCTCCCAGGTAGATCCAATATTAGTTGACTTCCGGAAGGCTTTCGATACGGTTATGCACTGTCGCTTCGTGCACACGCTACGAGCATGTGGAATGTCTGTACCAGATAGGATAACTAGGGGAAATGGAGAAGTTCCACAGAAAAGCAATACGTTTTACCACCGGTTCATTTAGTAAGCGGGAAAGCTTCTTGGAGAAGCTCAGTCAACTCGAGTGATAGACGCTGTAAGACAGGCGTTCCATATCACGATACGGTCTCGTGTTAAAATTCAAAGAGTACATGCTCTTCGATACACTTGCATATTACTTTCCTTTTTTCGCACCAGTCAGATATCATTGGGCTCACTGCCTCCTTTTTTCCACTCAAGCGACATATAATTTTGCGGTCTTCCCTCGCTTCTGCTTTCTTCTCTCACTTGTACGTTATTTGCCGTTTTTGGGCTTTAGGTAAGATCCTTAAAAACAAAACTAAATATCATGAACGTGGAAATGGGTTGTTTTCGCTACTAATTTCAAAGAGGAGGCAAAAGGCATGAGATACCGTTATACACATACACAGCTGGCTATAGTACTGCGTACACAAGACATAAAACGGCACTACGTTCGCGGAGCTGACGTTTGTACTCAGATGATTCATATGAAATGTCCGATGTGAATATGGCCGCACGACGGGTATTAACCTCGTACACGGGACAGTAGTTAGATCTATGCGCAAGTGACATTTCATTTCTAAAATCATTGGGAAATTCAATACTCCGAGATCCACTGTGTCAAGAGTGCCGAGAATATTAAATTTAAGGCATTACTTCTCACCTCGGACAACGCAGTGGCCGACGGCCTTCAGTTAACGACCGGAGCAACGCCTTTTTCGTAGAGTTGTTAATGCTAACAGACAAGGAATCCTTGCGAGAAATAGAGGTTGAAATCAAACTGCGACGTGCGAGGAACGTATCCGTTATGACAGTGCGGCGAAATTTGGTCATGCCACGTAGATATGTTGCACTATACCGGGAGAAAGGTTGTACGACACTATATTAGGAGACGTCCCATGATTTTCGTTACCTCAGTCTGTGGTACACCCTGTGTACAAAGTTTGCAGTAGAGGTGCTTCTCAGCTTGGTGAAACGAATGGACGATTCTGTCGCTTAGGCCTTAACTCACCCCTACTGGGAGATATGAATCGTCCCGAGGTATCAGGCTCGTGAACGACCAGACACGCGGCTAACGTTAAGAGAAAACCGACATAATTCCTCCATTATTTTAGTAGAGCAGCAGCAACGATACCAAAGGTATTACTTAGGGAGAATATACTTGCAGCTTAGCCTAACTGATGGCACTCTGGGAGCTCAGCTGCATCAAAAGAAGCACCATCCGTACACGTAATATTCTGAAAAAAATTCGCTACACCAACGGGCAGTGCTAATGTGGCCTGACCAGATTCTCGTTCCAGACGCCTTCTGGGTAGGAGTTCCGCTTGGTTTAGCTGCTATTCTACGATTAGCAATTCTGGGTTAACCCATACATAGGTTGTTCAATTAAGCGTCTGAGTATTAGGGCTGCATTCACGTTGCGTAAATTCATGTTACACTCATTAGACTCAGCTTTTCATTGTTATAATTAGATGTACCTCAGTCCGCCAAGGCATTCTAACGGATTCACATGACTGACAGGGCCCTCGCAGCCAAAATTTGTCACAAATAATAGGATAAAACCAATATAGACACACAGATCGTATCGATTTCGTGTAGGAAATACGGCAAGCGTAAGGTAAACAATTTAAACCAGTCAACGAAGCTGACTGTTGAAAGTAAGAAATGATACCATTATCGACAACAACTCAGATGCAGATGAATGTTCATAAAATAGAATGGAATAAGATTATACATACTGCATACGAGCAATGTAGCAAAATACCTTGTGCTTCCCATACTAAAAGGGATATTGTTGCACCTTAAATTTGTGGCCTGACAGTATGCTGCCAGCATACGTGTAGTTGAACTGACAAAAGTGTCTTTGTAGAATTTAAGTGTATGATCCGCAAGTGCGGTAGCTGGTAAGAAAACCAACAAATATGAGAGTAATGAGATAGAAGCGTAAACATTAGACTGCAAAAAAAAATGTTCAAATGCGTGTGAAATCTTATGGGACTTAACCGCTAAGGTCATCAGTCCCTTAGCTTACACACTACTTAACCTAAATTATCGTAAGGACAAACACACACACACACACACATGCCCGAGGGAGGACTCGAACCTCCGCCGGGACCAGCCGCCATTGGACTACTTACGGTATAAATTATGTGGTACTGGTGTCACAATAGCTGCCTAATAAATCAGCATCAGATTAATTACAGATTAATATTTAGCACTTGCGTGGAATTTTCGACTGTTTTGTAGCAATTAATGCCCTCCTTCAATAAAAGAAAAGCACGTCACGTAATTTCAGAAGCGTTAATTCAGCAAACAATTTCACATAATAAAAATTCTGTCTGAGATTCTTCAGTAAATCTTCATGGTTACTGAGCTGTTAAGCGAACTACCTTAATATTCCTATAGACCACCTGACGGACGTTGCACGACATACTTCTTCAAAAGTAGTATCCTTTAATTTACACAAAGACAAAACAACTGCCAACACATTTGACATTCCGTTCCGTGGCATTCAAACATGCCACAATGAATTTCCAATGGAGCCATTCACACAGACGTTAAGCTTAACAGGACAAAAACGAATGTCAGCGTCGGTGAATCCATTGATCTCTGAATGAAACCCAGGATTAAAGGCTTCGCGTGGTCGTTGACGGGAGTCGTGTTAACATCTGAGTTTAATATATTCTCTGCGCGCTCACTCATGATTTTGTGTGTTAGGCGTCTTTCATAAATAATTTTGTATTGTTTACTGTGATTTCGTTACAGATTGTGAAAGTTGCTTCACTAGTTGATATTTTTTATACAACTGTTTTCCCATTAAATGTAGGCATTAAGTAACCGCGAATACTAATTTATGATTTCCATTTGTAGGACAAATATACAGTCTACACTTGCAAAAATAAGATCAAATATCAATAAAACTCATAAAAAATTAAAATTGATTTACCAATGAAAAAATCTACTGCTGTTCTCTGACATTATGTGAAAAGACAGTCAGGCACAAGAGATAAAGAGGCGCTTTATACCCCCTTTCGTACACTGTGTGATGTGTTTGTATGTACCACATTTTATCAAGCAAATTGAACTTGATGGTTTGTAAAGGACATCAATTTTACCATTCCTTCAGCTCCCGGTAGTGCTGAGAATTTACTACATGAGAGATGCCATAAACATCAGTCCAGAATTTTTCCCAGTGTCATTAATGAATTCTGGTCTCAGTAAGATTGTTAATGTTGATGCCATATTACATTCCAGTCTAGCTCGTTCTGCGACGATCCATTGGCATTAATTGTACATAGTTCTACAATCAGCGTAATATACTGTAATGTATGGCTCAGGCGTACTGAGGTGATAACCAAATTTGTTACATTGCACCCAGCATGGGCTGCCACCAGCAAAACCACGAATGTGATCGTTAGGTAAATAGCGTACCCTACTTCTGCATATAGCTACATGCTCACACGAAAGAAGACTAGATATCAAATGTAAGTACTCATTGTAATACCGTAGTACAGTATGTCTTGCCAATTTAGTTTGACATTTTCTTGACGTAATTTGTCAGGACTTTCCAACAATGTATATAAGTGGCTCTTACAATGAGATTTTTGCCATCCCATACTCACATATTATGAGATATTCGAGGATATTTGGTTTGCACATAATAGCTTACGGTTTTCGGTCTCGAAGATTCTGCGCAACATAGGCCTACACTCCATTGCAGAATTTGGAGTCCTGTCCTAGGCCTGGGGTCTAACCATTATCCATTACGTTTAGAACTACAAAGGGAGCCCATCCAGCAAGTTATGAAGGACATACTAGGTAATACTTGAAAATACAAGGAACGTTAGGTACAACGTGAAAGGTGAGGAGTTCCAGTAAGTCTCGGAGTTTTAACTTGTCCTTGTTGCCTCTAGATGGTTATGTAGCTACAACTGCTTACGTTTTTAACATCCATTTCTCCTAGCCCTAAGGACTAACTGAATATTCCTTTCTGTATCTTCAGGGCACTGTATGTGCTCTTGATTCCATTCATAACGTCATATTAGTGGATAGCATACTGTTCAAACGAGCCCAAGGAATATATAATCTCGGTGTTCAGTAGCTTTCTTTAGAGCTATCACTTCACTCATTGTACGTTTAGTAGTATATTCAGATTGTCATTTGGTGGTTTCATATTATGAAATTCGCTGTTGTTGTTCGGATAATCCAAACATACTGAACCTCCAGGAAACTAGTTTTTCCTCAACATAGTAATCGTCAGAGACTCACTCACACACACACACACACACACACACACACACACACACACACACACACACACACACACACATACACACACAGCTCATTTCACAAGTGAACTAGTCTATACTAAAGTAAAACTAAATCGCTGTGCATTACCTTGCAATCAAGAACTTCCTTGTTCAGATTATTACCTGACTAACTTCGGCAAGAAGTCGCTGCGTAGCAACGTCGGAACTTCACAGGATCAGCATTTCAAACATCCAGAATAACAGTACATGCAACTGCATGTAGCATACGTCGAAAAGTAAGGAACGTGTGTACTCTCAGTGTCATCATTTTTTATCCTTATCGTAGCCAATGTACTGTCTTGTGTTAGTAGTTTTTAGTAAGATCGGCTTATTTGACCAGAATATTAGGGGACTGACTGCTAAGGCAGAACAACTTCACATCTATTTGGAAAATTTAAATGTTTTGAAGAGAGAGACATTTAGTGCCTATCTCACCAGTGACACACGAAATCACAGGGCTACACAAGTTAAATATGAGATGCTGCACTCTTAGATCTTATTCGTTGAGAATTAATATGGGAAAAGGAGGAATTGTGACATATATTAATACAGAACAAATGGACTATGATAAGAAAGATGATCACGAAACTTTATTTGGCTCCTACAATTTTATCTCTATAATTACGTTTCCAGCATTGGAAGATAAAGTCAGCAGGAACCTAACTGATAATGTTTTATTTCTTGATGCTCAGGCCAAGGAAATAATTATACATTCAGTAACAAACGCTATTTCTCTGATCATTACGCAGAGATAGTTGGGTAAAATGAGACAATGCCTTGTATGGTGGATAAAGACAGTAGGATCCTAACTGATAACGTTTCCTCTGATGTAGCTCAAAGCTAGGAAATAATTATATACTCAATAACAAACCCTCTCTCTCTGATCATTACTCATGGTTGGGATAAATAAGACAATTCCTTATAGTATAGATAATCCTCAGTGGTAATCAGAATAATTAATGATTCCAGGACAAACATTTTTAAGAATAATTTCCAAGAGATGATCTGAGATGGAACTTATAATAAACCAAATGACTACTTGAAATTTAATCTGTTCCATGATAAATTCATATTATTATTTCAAAACAGTTTTCCATGTAAGCTAATCAGAAAGGACAGTAAATGGCAATGTAACAAACCATGGTACACTGGAGAGGTTGAAGTATTTGCTAAAGGAGAAGGGAATTATATGCACTGGAGGGACAAGTAAAGATCCTGCAGTAGTTATACATTACAAAACTCACACAAAATTACTAAGAAAAGTTAATAAAAAAGCAAGAAACATGCACATTGCATCAGAAATCAGTAATTCCGACGACAGATTTCAAATGATATGGAATGTAGTGAAACGAGAAACACTACAAGAATCCAGAGAGCAGCATAACATCACCTTTAATTTAAATGGAAAGGCTATAAATGATGTCACAGGTATCAAGTATGTTTAATAATCATTTCTTAAATGTGATGTAAATGTGTGTTGAACAAGAAACTTATATAAAACTCATTCATATGAATGTCTCATCCACTTCAGCTTCTGAAACTAAGATAATTATACATTCTCTCAAAAATAAAATGTCATCTGTGTTTGAAGGGGTTTGTTTACAACTGAGTGCTAAAGAGATGGTCCCATATAATAACAACTGTCTTTTCTGAAATAAGTAATGCATCACTATCACACGGAATTTTTCCACAGAGACTGAAATATGACACACTAAACTCCCCTATAAGAAAGCTGATAGCAGAGATGTCAGTAAGTACTGACCCGTTTCACAAATGACAGATGTTTCCAAATTTTTGAGAATATCATACCTTCTGGAATAGTATCCAACATGAACAACAATAAGATCCTCAGTAAATCACAGTCAGGATTTTGGAAGAGTTGCTCTCAACTGAGGATGCGATTTACACATTCGCTAAATAACAAAATGGCTGCAGTTGGTACTTGGCTGTGTAAACCACAATAGTCTCCTTGGTAAATTGAAGATTTATGGAACTGATGACAAACCAAAACAACCATAACGTCATACCTATGTAAAGGAAAACATGAAGTTATACTTAATAATTCAAAGGATGTAATCAGAGCAGATTCGTCTGACTGTGAAGAAATCGTTAATGGGGTTCCACAAAGCTCAGTCTGAGTTTCACTATTGCTCTCATAGATGTAAACTGCTTTCCACCTAATGTACAACAAGCAGAGTTAGGTCTTTTTGTGGAAGACATTACTACTGCAGTCAATCCAGACGAACACAGCTCAGAAGAAATGGCAATAATGATCTTAAAAGTATAATTGAGTGGTTTTCTGCGAATGGTCTCATTCTCAATTTCAAAAAGACACAACATATTCAGTCAGTACATCTAGAAGTACTACACAAATGATAAGTGTAGCGTATAGAGAGGAAATAATAAGTAGGAAGGAAAGATCAAAGTTTTTTGGTGTCCATACCGAAGAGAATTTAAACTGGAAAGAAACATTTTGGAACTACTAAAACATCTCAGTTTAATCACATAAATTTCGCACTTCGAATCATTTGATATCCTGTAGACAGACTCTGTGTACTTTTATTCAATAATTTCACACAGAATAATATTCTGGGGTAGCTCAAATTCGAGTAAGAAACTGTTCGTAGTTCATAAACGTGGTGTAAGAATAATACTTGGTACTCACCTGTGGTCATCTTGCAGACATTTGTTTAGAGTTAGGCATTTTGAGTACTGTCTCATATATACGTATATGTATCCACGAAAGACATTGTTATTATGTGCAATAGTCACTATCTTCTCATATGATAAGTGTGCGTGCAGATTTCGTTCCACTACGTATTATTTCTAAATAACAGCTTTTAATTTCGCAGTAGTTCCTGTGGAAGAGACTTTTTCCATGCATGTCTTAATAGATGATATTTTTCTGTTATTTGGTGTAAAGTGTGTAAGTGCGCCATCTGCTTCACTATTCTGTGGTGAAAAAGAATCTCTTCATTAACATAGTAGTGAATGCGAGGTCCTAAGTTACTAACTGGTGACGTTAAATGGTGCACAATGTCTATCGTGGTTTTGACCAATATGATGCAGAACTGCTGAAGCGATCAACTACTTTCATCTCCTCGGAAGCTCCTTTCTATTATTTTATTTGATAAGATTATTTGTAATTGTGACTATGTTGTGCCTTCTGTATTCTTCATCAAGTTTTAGACGGTGATAAACACACCGCTTCTCCTGAAATGCAAAGTGACTTTGTGATATTCGCTATTTTTGGCTTAATTAAAACAGCAAATTCAGCCAGAAGGCAAATACTTGTTTATAAAGAATGATTAATATATAATAAGGCGTCGCATGGCGACGGTGGAATTTTCTAGATAATGTAATTCGTCGTCTTTGGGCGGCAATATAAACAGAAAAGTACGGATGGATATGCGATCCTTCACTATTTTGTTCGCTTGAGAACAAATGAAGCCTTGAGCGCTAAGAAGCCTTTTTACTGTTTTTCTCGAGTAAGACGGACGCAGATTTGTGGCGGTCTGATCTAATTATTTTTACTAAATAAATAAAAACGTGTTCCGTCTAAGTTTTGAGTGAAGTGTAGGAAGAAGAACTGTTGTAACTTACCGTGACGACGCACGAGCGACTCAAGAGGACAATGGCTATATAAAAGAGCGCTCAGTGGACATGATATGGACATAAAAATCTACCGTCATTGTAGTATTAAGCTTAAGGTACGATATATGTTTTAGTTATAATAAATATTTGTTCTGGGAATACTGAATCATTTAGCAGTGCTCATTTCTATTATCTCCTCAGTATTATTTTCATTTTAATTATGCATTTTGCTAATATTACAGACTCCAAGATCAGCAGTCCAATGTGCGTGTTACCTTGATAAAAAGAAAACTGTTTTATCGTCTTCTTGCATCAGCTTTAATATTGAATTTCTCTTTTGTGTGATGTTACAGTTGTTTTTGCGCCCTTAAGAACTTTATGGTCCCTTAGGAATTTTTTTTTGTCATAACAATAACTTCACAACCGGGTATGATCGTATCTACGATCATGAAGTAATTTGAAAGACGATAACGCAACTTCTTAATCAATAGCACGCTAGTTGTGACTGCCTCAAGCCACGCGAAACCGCAAGTAAAAACTATTCACATCTCATAATGCAATATTTTATGACAATGGTCGATCCATGATTCTTACGCCAATTGTGATTGATAAAACAGTTAGTTAAATCTCAATTTCCAACTTTCCATTGAATAGCAACATCACTTCTATTTTGTAACATCACACTTGGCGCCCGAACAGGGACTTGACCAAAAATTAGTTCAAATTCTTGGAAAATTTCTATGTGCTTGTGTTAATAAATGTTCTGTCGTTTCATGTACACATCATCTCTCTGTGAGAATGACAGAAAATACGCTGGTAGATAACGCAGTTTAATTATCGAGAGAAAGGCAAAGAAAAGAGACGCGAATTTGCTGAGACAACATAGCGGTAACCAAGCCATCAAAAAGTAAGTCAGAATTTTGCATACGCAGTGTAGTGCTTCAGTAGCAACGTTGCTTTTCCAAGTCGATCCACATCCTTTCTATCTCCTTCCCGCTATAGAAAATCTGCTTTATTTTATCTTTCAAAGTAAAATTCTTCGTAGTCTGATAATAGAAATTATTTCTCCCCATTGTTAGTATACCTGTATTGCATTTTCAACATGGTGGATAGTGTGCGCAATTTGCAGTGAAGAGCATCTTCATTCATTTGTCTGAAACGTTTAGGTTCCATCTTGTCTTCTCGCCAGATAGAATTTCATTTGTTGCTCACGCGAGAGTGGTGCTCTTAGCGGACTCACCACGTCACTGACAAACGTCGAAAGCCTTGCGTAGCACGTGGTTTACTGACGAAAATGGCAGATAGTAAACAGAGACAAGTGACAACAGGAGACGGGAGTGAAGACGTTAATAGTATTCCATACCCTTTACGATCGCGATCGGTAGGTTCCCGTGTGGAAACTGAACTAACCATGTCTGTAACAGGGGAAAGTGACCCTGAAGTCCAAACTCGTCCCGCTGCAGCTACAAATGACCTCGGTGCGTTAATGGAAATGCTGAAACAACAGTTTGACGCAGTAAATGAGAATATAAAAACACAAAATGAGACTATAAAAACACAAAATGAGACTGTTAACGCCCGACTAGATGCTGTAAGCGAATCATTAAAAACAGAGCTAGGCACCATCAAAACAGATCTGCATAAAGAAATTACGGCTGAATTAAATACCCATTTGGGTGAGGTGCAAACTAAGATCAGTGATCAAATTCAGAAAATGCAGAAACAGGTGAAAAGTGAAATAGCTGAAGTATCTGGAACATTAAACACAAAAATTCAGGCAGCTACCAAAGAAATAAACTCAGTTAGAAATGCAGTATCTGACATTGAAGGTGTAGTAGAGGATCTGTCGAGGCAGATAGACTCAATCAATATCGAAGAACAGGTTAAGAGCACCGTGAAAGCACACGCGGAGGCATTGTCGGAACACTACAGTGAATGGATAAAGGGTAAAGATATTTTTATCGAAAGGAAGGTCAGGGAGGAGCTTAGGGAGACTGTCAAGGATGTAACTTATGAAATCTTAGCTGCTCCTGGTAAGTCGGGAGACACAGTAGTTTCTGAATTGGGACAGATTCGGAGGACACTTACACGGGATCTTCCCGAGTGGAAGCAGCAAGTAGTGGACGAAGTCAGAATGCTGAGAAACTGGGTAGAAAATCCGCACACACATACGCAAACTATAGGGAACAACTCATTAGACGGTGACGAATGTCAGTCAACTCCTTATCGTTCACCGCCTGATTACATGCAAAACAACAGTCCTGTTGAGTCCCGAGTAGGGAAACTAAATGATCCGCCCACAATTGTGAGTTTAATGCAAGAGGAAAGTGTGATTAAGCATCGCACTTTTCCTGTTTTTCATCCGCAGAAGCGAGAAATACACCCCATCGTGTTCCTAAAGAATTTTTCCGGCATATTTCCCAGGAGCTGGACAGACAGACAGCGTATTCAGTTCGTCACTGGCTTTATTTCTGGTGATGCAGCATTATGGGGAACGGAAATGGTAGACACGTGTAGGAATTATGAAGAGTTTGAGAAAATGTTCTTGGCAAAATTTTGGAGTAATGGGGTACAGCAAAGATTAAGGAAGGAGGTGTATGGTGCGGAAATTTTCAATGAGAAGCATGGAAGTCTCCGGCGATACTTCGAGAAGTATCTAGCAAAAATTAAATTCTGGGATTCTCCGATTTCTTCCAAGGACGTAATTATGATTCTCAAAAGCAAACTCCCTGTGTCTATTAGAGAGAAATTAGTAAATGTGTCCGAAGAAGACACGGATGTATTCCTTTCTGTGCTGGATTCCTTAGATTTAATTAGCGAGGATGTGCGCTCCAAGGTTGGCAGCGGCAAATTCTTCCCTGGCAGCCAGCAGAATGCATCGCACGCGGACAACAATGCGCCGAAGGAGAGAGCGAGCTACTGCGACCGCTGTTGCCAACCTGCCAGCCGTTATGAAAACGCAAATGGCAATAACTTTAAATGGAAGCAGAAAACCAATTACAGTAATCAGCAGAGATACCACCCAATTTACAACCACCAGGTACAACATCAGTACGGAAACCCACCCTTCAATTCTGCGCCTGAGCAGTATGGAAATTCTCCACAAACTAGTGGTAATTTTTCAAATGGGCCAGTGTACAATCAAAGTTATAGGTCGAAATATAGCAAGTGGCATGGGCAAGGCGGAGGCCACCCAGCACAACATAAGAACAACTATTCACAGGATAGAGGACCGCGGAACAATTTTCAAATGGCACCAAATGCGAACTTTCCTTCACAAGGAAATGGTTTTGCCGGCAACCAAAAGATCGGGCGACATCAGCCTTCTCAAGTATTCTATTCACAAGTGAATGCACCCAGTGGATTTGACCCCTTTACACCGGCATTTGTACCACATAACCAGCACCAATATGAAACGGAACAAACACTTAAGGCCATGAATGACAAACAGGTTAAACATCCTGCGGAAAATTAGAGGCAGCGCCTTTCAGCCTCCTAGAGGTCGCTGCCGGTTCCAGTGGGGGTACTAACGAATACTCTGATTCTGAGTATGTTAATGCGATACGGTACGACCATGAGACCGACTTACGAGATGACCTTGCACCTGACCTAGAAGCTCAAGACATTAATGACATTTATGATGAACAGGTCCAGGCTTCGATTAAGATTTCTATTACTAACATTCCTGTCACAGCCATTGTTGATACAGGAGCAAACATCAATGTGATGTCATCATGTCTTTTCAGACAGGTGTCTTCTGTTTCAAAAGTTTTATCATTGCCGATTCAGGGCTGCTCCATATCGGGAGCGATTGGTCTATTGAAACAGAGAGTTAGTTTACAGACACAGCCTCAACTGCAGATAGAATCTCTTGCGTACTGGAAATTCCCTTGTGTGAACTGTTAATGATAAGTATTGTGTTGAACAGCGCACTGACTACATCGTAACGGCTACTACATGTAAACTTTAAGTATTAAATGTTAAGTACGGAAAAATTGTTTATAGTGATGGACATGAACTGATATTTCTTCAACAAGCTGAAGCAGGAAATAGGGGTTGCACCAAGAATTTCAATTTAATTTTAAGTTAGTATTAAGAAAAAAAAAAGTGCTTGCGAGGCGATTGCCCGGAGCTATATAAATATGTAAAGGTGAGAAATGGAGAAGGATGCGTAAATAAGCACTTCTCTCAAGGTACAAGAAGATAGATTTATTTTTAGTAATGTAAGTACTTGAAGTTCTGTTGTAAAAGCCCAAATTACCTGCTTAAAAAAAAAAAAAAAGGCACATGTTCAAACACTCCAGACAGTGGACAGGAGTAGAAGAAATAGCTTAAAGTTCAGTTAAAGCGTGCTGTTAAATGGAAAAACAAGTGGTAACCCACATGTGTTCACGCAAGGAGACAATAAGCTGTAGTAAACTAAGTTAGGTGAAATACAGTACAAATAGAGGCAAACCATGAAGCATCAATAATGTAGCGTAAGTACTCCACGAGGCCACTAATTGCTATGAAAGTAAACTATTTCCCTGTGATCTGAGCCCAATATAAAGAGTATATGAGGAATGTTAGCTGACGAATTGATTTCAGTAGAATCGAGGTACTAAATAACCACACAGCAAGCCACCTGTATCATAAATAAGTCCAAGTAAAGATCTTCAGAAGATCTGTAGTGTAATCTAGCGACCATTCAATACCCTAATTGAAGGCTAATCTAAAGAACAAGCAATGCAGTGATATTTAAATTTAATATTGACTATAACCTGAGTAAGACGTAGAAGTAGCAAAGCATGCTGTAAGGAAGGAGGTTGAAGTTTATATATGTGCCTATGTTTATTAAGATAATTTTATTTACATGCAGATTTTATTGCAAAAATGTCTCCTAAGACACTCCTCTTATGAAATCCAGTTTCCTTGTGCCCGTTCCTTTTGATCCTGGTTCATTAACCCAGACCAAGGGTCGACTTGTAAAAGGCACGTGTGCTTCGAAGCAAAGCAGTGCTTATGAGAAATGAGACACGTAGCGTGATGAACTTTGCTAGCTTTGGTAATGTTTGTTATGGACCGGTTGCGTAAACCCAGTGAACTGTCGGTAATTCCATTCATGCAAAAAAATAGTAGACACGCGTTACCCCATCTTTTTTAACAGAGAACGATTGCTGAGTACATGAAGCGAAGAGGGAGAACTATTGTTATCCAGTCTGCCCTCAAATATAAAAAAAATTTGGCAAGCACAAAGGAAAGCACAAAAAGAAAAAAAAAAAGATTCAGCGTTAAATGTGTACTCGTTAAGTAGTAGATATGCTGCGTGGCAGTAGAAAATGATCTTGGGTGCACTAAAGAATAAATGCAACGAGTGTTGCGAAACCTGTAGTTTTCATAATGAGGAGATGAGCACTTAAAAGAAAGTTTGAAAGAATATTTTTAGGTTCACTAGTGAAAGCAAATCTTGAGATATAAAGAGTCCATTCATAAAGCAGTTGTTCACTGGACTTAACAAAAGGAGTGACCATTAATTGTAAATATTAGCTCGTAAGTGATATTTTGTAAATAGTAGAATATAAGTCTTTCTATACCAGTGGAGGAAACGTGCAAAATTGATTGTTTTGTAAATGAACTCCATCGGCGAAGGAACTAAGCACGAATGCTGTGTGAAGATGCACACTAAAGTGCGACGTGCATAATAAAAATAACTGTTCACTGTATACTAGTGGTAGTGTTGTACTGCAAGTGTAAAAAAGGAAGTCAAGGCTACGACAACAGGTGCAACGCAAAGTTCAGTGTTGTTCTAAGTGCAGCGACAGCTAAAACATTCGTCGTCACTTACCTGTGAGCCTCATGGGAGGCAGTTGACAGAAGTATGGAGGCAACTTCAGTGTCCGGCTCCTCCGATGGGAAACGCGCGCGAGGTGTTTGTATCGATGCACTCGTGTGATACGAAGTTCACAAAAAAAAAAAAAGGGGGAGCAATCGACGACCAGCAGCTCTGTTACAGCCTGAGCGCGAACGGATACTAAGTATTGGAGCTCACGCAACACTGTGCAGCCGCTGTGAGTGGCTGACGTGTGGGTGACGAAACAATCCAAACTTTAAACTGCTAACCGCCATGACTTCAATCGTACATACTGGAGGAAAGACATTTGTACACTTGTGTGACTACATTTTCATATGTAAATTAAGCAATTTTCTTGAGTTGAAGTTAAGATGAGTGAGAAGTAGATTGTTAGATTACTCAGGCCTTAAAGCCATTAATACCGGCACTCCTGAACACTGCTAAAATGAATTATAATCCTGTCTCTTGATGGACAAAGAAAATGAATGTGCACTATAGGAAGACCCTAAACTCCAGACCAGTCCCGATCCTTAACAAATGTATCCAATAGGTTATAAGTTATACTAATAATTTTCCACTTCTTCTGTTTCATATTGTAAATAGAAACCCGGGAAGCCGCATGAATTCCTGGCACCACAGCTGAAAGGACAGATGTACTGCATGATGAACGCCGTAGACAGCTAACACAGAAAGTGAAAGCATCACGAAGTGTAGTGCTACGTTATTAAACTGTAATTGAACCACAAGGAGTCAACATATGCTCGAACATTGTCCACTCTAGTTTAGTGAAAATAAGCACTCACTGTACTCATGTATTAGTTGTTAAGCTCAAGAGAAAGTAATTCCTGAATTCTATCCCCTGAAGTGCGAAATGAACGTTCACTTATTGTTATAAGCAAATATGGACCAAACTTAAATATGCACATAAATGTTAATCTTGGTATTATGGAATGAAGTGACTGATGAACAAAGAATGAAAAACTTTATTTTGAAAAATGATAAATATCTGATATATGTTTATAAATGTGATTTCAATTTATGTACTTTGTACGCCAGTAACGTTATGTAAATGTCACACCAAAAATCACGAATATCTCATGAGGACATGAGGATCGAGGTAATCCTTCGGCATTCCCTCTCTCCTCATGGGAGGCAATGTGATATTCGCTATTTTTGGCTTAATTAAAACAGCAAATTCAGCCAGAAGGCAAATACTTGTTTATAAAGAATGATTAATATATAATAAGGCGTCGCATGGCGACGGTGGAATTTTCTAGATAATGTAATTCGTCGTCTTTGGGCGGCAATATAAACAGAAAAGTACGGATGGATATGCGATCCTTCACTATTTTGTTCGCTTGAGAACAAATGAAGCCTTGAGCGCTAAGAAGCCTTTTTACTGTTTTTCTCGAGTAAGACGGACGCAGATTTGTGGCGGTCTGATCTAATTATTTTTACTAAATAAATAAAAACGTGTTCCGTCTAAGTTTTGAGTGAAGTGTAGGAAGAAGAACTGTTGTAACTTACCGTGACGACGCACGAGCGACTCAAGAGGACAATGGCTATATAAAAGAGCGCTCAGTGGACATGATATGGACATAAAAATCTACCGTCATTGTAGTATTAAGCTTAAGGTACGATATATGTTTTAGTTATAATAAATATTTGTTCTGAGAATACTGAATCATTTAGCAGTGCTCATTTCTATTATCTCCTCAGTATTATTTTCATTTTAATTATGCATTTTGCTAATATTACAGACTCCAAGATCAGCAGTCCAATGTGCGTGTTACCTTGATAAAAAGAAAACTGTTTTATCGTCTTCTTGCATCAGCTTTAATATTGAATTTCTCTTTTGTGTGATGTTACAGTTGTTTTTGCGCCCTTAAGAACTTTCTGGTCCCTTAGGAAATTTTTTTTGTCATAACAATAACTTCACAACCGGGTATGATCGTATCTACGATCATGAAGTAATTAGAAAGACGATAACGCAACTTCTTAATCAATAGCACGCTAGTTGTGACTGCCTCAAGCCACGCGAAACCGCAAGTAAAAACTATTCACATCTCATAATGCAATATTTTATGACAATGGTCGATCCATGATTCTTACGCCAATTGTGATTGATAAAACAGTTAGTTAAATCTCAATTTCCAACTTTCCATTGAATAGCAACATCACTTCTATTTTGTAACATCACAACTTCCCTTCAAGCGTTACATACGAAAGTGATTTTTCATTTACTTTTTCGTAGATCCATTTGCAAATACAGTAGTCTGAAATGCATTTTCAAAAGAGAGAATTGATATCAAGATCTCTTTCCACGTGTTTGGTAGGCAGGAATAATAACTGCGGAATATACCTGTGCGGTCTTGCAAATATCTTTTTTAAAGCCACACTGAGAATGAAGTAGTGTAAAATGGCGAAGTCTCTTGTGAACTGCATGACACGTATAGGTATGCGAGCCATGTAATGTGAGAGTATAAAACCACGGAATAAAAGGAGACTGCTACAATACGCAACACCAAATGAGCTGCGAGACGTATATATTCTGTTTCATCTCCATACAAAAATGCGTCAACTCAAATAAGTTTTACGCTGAAACTTTCGACACGTCTTAGTTTTAAAGTGGAGCTGCGAAAAATACACGTTCAAGTACTTCGTGATGTTCTCTATAGTTTTACAACTCTCGTGGTAAGCGCATCAGAAGGGTATAAATGACAGAGTAAGGATTAATAAAACGAGCAGTATACAATAGAGTCTCGCCTTGAAAGTTACCGTTGTTTTGGCATGCTTCTTGTCAATGGAACTGGACATTTACGCAATACTTTATAGAGAAAGAAGTAGTACCAAATTTCTATATAACGCTGCCATAGTCTGTCCATCATTACAAAGACTTTAATTGATCAGCTTGTCGGCAGCGAGTTTAGTGCGACTACAAGACGTTACAAACAGTCATTTTCGTAATGGAAATTCATCAATCCGCTCGTAGTCCTTGCTAACCGTCCATGAAAACATTAAGCCAACTGTTTATTTCTAGAAAAAAATGTTATTCAGGAACGCTTCAAGACAATTTTTTTCCCTTACAAACGTTTTATTCGATACAGACACTCGGTTGTTAACGTCGCGTCTATTGCTTTACACCTCCAGTGTATTGGTAATGCAATTTGGTAGAGGATGTGTCATCTTGAAAGGAACAAGAAATCAATTTAAGGATTCAGTTAATTATGTAATTGTAATGTTCATTAAGTATGTTTCTTAGTCACACTAACATCTCTTATACTTTTAAGTGATGGAATTTTCCCTGAAAAAAGTTCGTAATACACAGTCGTACAAGATGGAAGAAGCGAGATTCAGTTAGAGAAGATGAGATGAAGGGAGTTAATAGAACGTTCTCTAATATGGAGAAGTGTTAGCTTTGCAACAGTGAGTGACGAGTTACTTCTTGACAACGTCGTCCAGACAGGAAGGTTTTTACAAGATCTCTGTTGTCTTTTTTGAAGTGCTAGACATCAGATCTGCTCTGACAATATCACGACCTTGATCTTCCATAAGAGTGGCAGCTTATTATAGCATTTGTTAACACAGAATATTATTGTAACTTTCATTCTGTAGATGCTTATTAGATCCCTGTATGTCGATGTAAGAAATGGCTGTAACTAAACTTCTCGGTATTTGAGCCACTGTAGATGGAAGAATACATACCATATGGATATCGAACTTTATAGGAATGATGTTTACACTGTGCGCTGCAGGATTCGCTTTGTTAGTAGTGTTAGTGTCATAACTGTCTGTTAGCGCCAGTCCTGGTACGGAGACGTAGCGTTTAAAAACAAGGATCCGTGTGCATTACATGGGTCTGGAAAGGTGAACACGGCTTTGCTCATAAAGCTGTTTTAGCCAAACAACAGCAATACTGCTGCTGCCCTTCGCCATTATGGTCGCATTAAAGAAATACGGGGCAGTCTTATTTTCTCATCGTGGTTGAAGAACTTGATTCGGAGGTTCGAATTAACTGGCGATTTGGGAATTCCTCCTGGGAGAGTCCGACGGCCAATTTCGCCACAAATTGTTGAAGATGTGCTGTTGCCGTGGCTGAGAATGCTGAAGGCAACGAGCTGTGTCACGACGCAGAACAATTGTGAGATGCTAACCAGGTTGTCGTGGATGCAGATGGTTGTCACATTGAGCAACGTTTGTAACCTGGAACGTAAACGTGGTACGCTGTTAACAAAGGTTACCCTCTCATGTGGACACTAAAATGCATTTAATTCAATTCTTTATACGTTGTTTCTCTTCCACATGTCCTTAGGAATGCTTATAAAAAGTATTATAGTCCTCGATCACTCGTATTTCATTGGCCCTTTCACGTAGGAATGGTAGACAAGCAATCAAACAATTAAATAGAGTTTAGTGGAGCACCCATGTCAGATCTGAAATGCCATTAGGATGTACAAAACTGCTGAAGAAAATACAGCAACGTGTGGAGCAGAACTAGGGGAAACAACTAAAACAAGTAAGTGGAACTTACTATCAATGGAGATAGGATTTTGGAGGTGTGGCGACGTCACTGCAAAAAGATGTATATGTCATTCTGTTATGTAACTTGATTTATGATCACACATTATGACCCTTGTAGGGGCGGAAAATATCTTTTGTAGAAATCTTCTGAAACTCAGTCGGCTCCATCCGTCAACGAGATAGAGAAAGCAGTAGATAGCGGCGTCAATGTAGATGCCGCGTTCCTTTATTTTGGAAGGTCACGTACAGAATAAGAGACTATTGTGTAGCGAACAAAATATGACCTTGTAGAATACACAATCAGCCTTGAGACTCGATTTAGGACTTATTAGCAAACACAGTTCAACATATGATTTCAATAAATGGGAAACTATCAGACGGAAACGAATTTCTGGTGTGTAACACACGTTTACCATTCACAATATAAATAAATTATCTGGCAAATAATGTTGGAAACTCAGTCAGGCTGTCCACAAAGGATGATATTATATACAGGAAAGTTACAACGCCAAAAAATTATTGCGAAACCACGGAAGGAATATTGAATAGTGACACTTGTTTCAGGCATTGCACATTGACTCTTGAATAAATGTAACCTATTACGCAGATACCGGCAGAAATAGCGTTAATTATTCATTTGTAGTACTAACAATGAATCACTGGACACGAAGTAAGATATCTAGCTACATGCATAAAATGACTAGTTTAAGAAAAGAGGATGTTATACTGTAAATCATTGTTAACGTCCTAAGAAAATGTTACTTATTCACTAAAGGGTAGTACTGCTCGCCAATCTTGGACCCTTATTACATAGGGTTAATAAAGGAGAAAGAGAAAATTTCCGCCCCAGTCGCTTTCCCTAATGAACTGCGAACCTTCTAACATAAGCCATAAAGGCCATGCTATGGTGATACTGCGAAAAGCACGAAGCAAGCCGGAATTACAACCTTTACTTTTCCCAAGGTCATGAAGCTCTATTGTGTACCTTGATGATCGTAGCATGCTCTCGTATAAAATAGCCAACGGCAAAATAGTTCCATATTCCGATCTCTGGGCGTTGACTGCTCTTCGTCGTTAGGAAAAACAAAACTAATGCTCTATGGGCTGGAGGGTGGAATGTTAGATCCTTTAATAGGGGTGACAACTTAGAGAATTTAATAAGGGAAATGGATACGCTGAATTTAGATGTAGTTAAATTAGTGAAGTGCGGTGAGAAGAACAACAGCATGTTCTGTCACGTGAGTACTGTTTTGCGATGGGAGAAATTAACCATCTAAAACTGACTCCGGTATTTTAGTTGTGAATAATCGGTATTTTTAGGTATTTGTTGGTTACGGGTTTTTCTTTAATTTTTTACTAATAACCGCGTAAAAGGCGGACATCTTAATAAATCTGTCACAACAGCATTACTCTAATTTTGAAATATCAAATCAAACTGCATAAAAAACGATTAATGTTGTTTATAAAATTTCCATTGCTTTAAAATATTGAGCTATGGTAGAAACTGCATTATTTAGATAACAGCACCTACAGTTAGAAACTACCAACAAACGGACTACAAGAATCGGTACAGCATTTCCGAGACAATAATGTGTTTCCAGAATGAAATTTTCACTCTGCAGCGGAATGTGCGCTGATATGAAACTTCCTGGCAGATTAAAACTGTGTGCCCGACCGAGACTCGAACTCATGAACTTTGCCTTTCGCGGGCAGAGCACTTGCCCGCGAAAGGCAAAGGTCCCGGGTTCGAGTCTCGGTCGGGCACACAGTTTTAATCTGCCAGGAAGTTTCAATAATGTGTTTGTTGGCGTATGGCGTGGCCTATTAGACGGCACGTGTGTACTTACATACAGTGTAAAGACTTATCTCAAACTGGTTCGTACGGTCGTTTCTCGCTGTCATCCTCGGACATGAGTTTTATTGCAGAACGATACCATTCCTAGCTCGGAAATTATTTTACGAAGTGCGGTAGCGATGAAACAAAACGCTCCGTTTGCTTTACAACATTAAAAACGGTAGGTGGCGCAACAAACTTCTATCATGTAAGGACAAGAGAAGGTAAATTTGACTGACATATCTAATTTTATTGATATGCTATATTATTAATAGCTGAACTCTTAATTTTTTGCTGGTTTCAGAACGAAAAATTGATACCAACCAAAAGTCATAATGTGTGTCATCAACTTACGACCTTTCACCCTCGCTGTCGACGCGCCCGTCTCTTTCATCTTCGCAATCTTTCCTGGAGACAAGGAGACCGAATTCTTCCGCAAACATAACCCCAATCGATAGTGATCACCTAATGTTTCACATGTATTAGAATTTTTCAGTCTTTGACCAAAGTCTGATTTTTTACGAGAAGTAATAGCAATTAAAAACGAAAAATCGGTTATTTTAGATACTGATAATTTTGTGCGGTTTTGACAGCCAGATTAAACTGCAGACGAAAAAAACCGATGTAATCGGAAACCGATAGTTTCAGCCACTTGTACTCGAGTACAAGGTTATAAAGGTTATAGAGGTAATGAAGGGGCGTGTCTAATACTGAATAAGAAAACAAGAATGCGGGATAGCTATTATGAATGCATTACACAGGTTTTATGCCCGGTTTCATGCCTGGTTATTAGAAAAAAATCTGTTATAACTGCGACCAAACAAATACCGAAAATGACTGGTTATTTGGAAATAAAATTGCGCTATCGGTTGTTGGTTTATCGCATCCCTATGCCCATGACATTTATCTCAGAGCGCTACAGTTCCCCTTGTAAGTTGAAAACACAGCGCCCGCAAAACCTCAGAGTTGGGGTATTCTACATGTAGGCTGGAATATAAGGCACTGATGGATGTTGGTTAGTGTCACCAGTCTACGCTCTTTTTCTCTCTCTGTCCCTCTCTCTCTACCCTCCCTCTCTATCTGCAGTTCAATTTCTCGTAGGTGTATTTATTTGGGTTTCACTGCAGGAGGTCCGATTTATTAAATTTCTCCTCTCTTGGTAGTACTTTATTATCATAACGAATTCTGTAGTTTGTTTTAATACACGACTAAATAATCCTTTCCCACCGTAACACCGTCGCCTATCTGTAGTATTAGTTAACTTACCAACAGTTGTTTGTGGCTAGTATTGAGCTGATTCAAGTACGTCGCACGCATGACGACAAAGACGAAGTATCTCATGATGTTAGATCAAGAAAACGTTCGATTTATTGAAATTTTAGTTGAATTAATTCCGTAGAACGTACAGCAAGGAGAACAAGTTAATTATTCGTTGTCCGGAAAATTATTTCAGGATCGATACAATTACAGCATTACTTTAATTGGGTTATTGTTGACACTGCTGCAAAATCAATAATCCTCCATCATCTAAAGTGATGGCAGATTTCCTTCTTTTTGTAGTCTCTAGGACCGCTTATATTAGTTGCCATTCTTCTCTCACTGTACCTAGTATAGTACACCAAGATGGAACCAAAGCGATTGATGTATGGTGCACTGCGATTCTTCCTAGTACCTTGCAAAATTTTTGCTACCGTTCCGATCTCCTTCGAGGCGGAAACATCGGAGTTCATTGTTTCGATAGGTGGAAAATGCTATTCTGCACTTACAGCTTTAACGATCCTTTTGTTAACATATTACAGAGCACGAAGGTCACAGCAAATGTATGAGACTATGGGCGGCTTTGTATGGTATACACACCATTGCAATGTCCTTAGTGCATACATTACTGGTTTCATAGTAATATTACGATGCATTTTTTTAAAACAGAAGCACGTCAGTAACTGGTGTATGAGGCTATTTTCAGTTGACGTATTTTTATATAGGAACATTGAGACGGAATACCACGACTTTGCCACTGTTGTGCGTCGGGCGGTGTTTGGACTGATGTTTAGCTCAGCTATTTTGTTCTGTGCATTTACATGTCTAGCACGTTCAAAGTTTCAATTGGACCTGTTAATTCCCTTATATTTCTTGTACACTGCCAGGAATACAATAATTCTGCAATTTTTTGCCTTTAACGTTTTATTGTGCAGAAGATTTCATAAGGTGAACAGCTTATTATTGCATTTGTTTGGTGTTTCTTCAGAGAACGAACTTGATCGTAAAGTATCATCCTCGATTAGAACCAACGCAAGAGAATGCTCGTTGTTATTTTCTCCCAAAACACTTGTTGAAGATCCTCGTATTACAAGACGCAAAGAGCGATTAGGCACCATAACGAAAACATACGCGAATTTCATTATACCAACAGTGTTAAAGTTTGAACGCCACTCTTCTCTGGCCGCTTTACAGGATACACATTGTCTCCTTCGT
The DNA here is from genome assembly GCF_021461385.2 of Schistocerca piceifrons. NCBI lineage: Eukaryota > Metazoa > Arthropoda > Insecta > Orthoptera > Acrididae > Schistocerca > Schistocerca piceifrons. The sequence goes on from NC_060141.1 coordinate 489,030,949, forward strand.
GACTTGGGAAGAACTGTCAGTGCAGCGTATGGGGTGCAGAATGTTGCCGAAGTAATGTGTTCTTTTCTGAACATCGTAATGAACGCTTATATTATGCTGGCCCACAGCCTCAAGAAAGGATCCGTGGCGTCAGGTTTATCGCCAGGAGAGCTTTTATTGGATTGCCTACCGTGGTCGTTCTTCTCAGCTTGCCGGCTGGTCACCACAGCGTACAGCAGTGACGCGGTGATGCGGGAGGCCGACCGCACCGAGCAGCTGGTCGGCAAGTTGCTGCTGCTGGTGAATGCACTGGAGGACCGTAGGCTCCACACGGATCTGCGCAACTTCGCCCACCAGCTGAGCCGCAACCGACTCAGCTACAGCGCTGCCGGACTCTTCCCCATTGACAGGTCACTGCTGACGAGTTGCGTCGCCGCCATCACCACCTACCTCGTCATCTTCGTCCAGTTCGGTCTGCCCAGTCTGAGTGAGCAGCAGAGCGGTTAGTGCAGCTGTCCATCACGCAGTAATCTGCAGAAGAAGCTCATATTTTGCTGAGAAACTTTAGAACAAGTCAATACACTTTAATCTAACATACAAGTAATTTTGCACTGTGACATAACACAAATTTCCTTTACAATTTTCTAGACTTAGCATCTAAAGGTTACGAAGTGTTTTACCCATGTATTTGGAGTAGCTTCCCTCATGAACCTCTTGTGGCTTCACTGTGCAACAGAATTAAAGAAACACTTTTCGAAAGCAAGTAATTGTCTCCACTTACGACACAGAACTTTCACATTTAGCTCAAAGGTGCCTATAACATTTCTCTATAATGGTGCAAAAGCATGCGTCCTGCAACACCACCCTCAAGCTCGACTACGCTTGAAACAACGAGTCGACAAAGCTGAAGAAACGGCAAGACGTGTAAACTGGTTGATGATGTCACATTGGCACAAAATTTCACCACAATTCTGCCCAACGCCACGGTGGACGTGACACATGATGGTAACGTCGTCACACCCACTCTCACCCGCACTTTATCACTCCTTTTGACTCCTCTGCGCCCTCTGCTGTGGCAGAGAGGTTCTAGGCGCTTCAGTCCGGAACCACGCGGCTGCTACGGTCGCAGGTTCGAATAAGGCCTCGGGCATGGATGTGTGTGATGTCTTTTGGTTAGTTAGGTTTAAGTAGGTCTAAGTCTAGGGGACTGATGACCTTAGTTGTTAAGTCCCATAGTGCTTAGAGCCATTTGAACCATTTGACGCCTCTACGACGGTGGTCATAACTGAGACTCTCATCACTGAAATCACGCGGATTTCGTATGAGTGGTCAGGGAAAACATTCGAGACACACCGCCGCTCAAAATCGACACGAAAAAATATCAGTGGATGGCAAAAAGCATGTCAGTGAACCTACACTTTTCCTTGGGACACAGAGTGCCACACACGTTTCGGTCAAAGGCGAAAGGTTGCTGCGCGATGAGCAAAGGGTAGACATTGCTCACACTCTTTGATACTACCGACATCTCGTGACACTTCAGCCCTTCTCTAAGGACATTGCGGTCTAGCAGCCCCGTTGAACATAATCTCACACGTTTGGAGTACACTGCCAAAGGAATTTTTGCTCTTGTCTGCAGGATGGAACCACTACAGACGGTTGAACAAAATTTGGCGAAATCTGAATGTGATCTGAAATAGCAAAGATACTTATGCTTTTTCAGTGCTCCTGTTTCACACAGTCCTGTGACGTCATCACAGAGGGGTGTGACAGTGACACTTGCATGAATAAAACGGCAAAGGGTCCGTATGAGACTCCGTAGTTCGGCAAAACTGTCCGTGGGACGTGCTCACATGTATTGAGAATTTTAAAAATACGTCTCTACAGAGAACTCTAAAGTAGTCCAGGCACCTGTAGACAGGCAACAACTTGACGCTTCAGCGACGCTAGTTGCCTGTCTGTGGCGCCTAGAAACGTTTTGTGGGTTTTGTCTGTAATGGCACATTTTAAAATGTGCCTTTGCAGAGAAACTGGCGAAATAGCCCTAGACGTCTGTAGGTAGGCAACCACTAAACACATAACCGCCGCCAGTTGCCTGCCTGTTGTACCTAGAAAAATTTTATAAGTTTTCTCTGTAAAGGAATAATTTAAAAATTCTCAGTAAACACGGGTTAATTATAGAGACCATTTGCTGATTTATTCACTTGTGTGTGATCTTGCGACAGGAGGACGCGAAACAGGAACACTGGGGCCCTTTGCGTTTCTGGACCATGTTGAGATTTCGCTGAATGGTTCTGAACGATCCCTAATGCTTTTGTCCTGTACAGAAGAACAAACACTGCAGTCGTGCTGCACTCCAAATGGATAAGATCACGTTCAGTGGAGTTGCTACACCACAGAGTCCTGAGAGAAGGGTGGAAACATGACTGATAGCACTACGAAAACTTGTCAAGTACGTCTTCCTGTAACTCGTCGCACTGAAAACTGGCGTTTTCGACAGCAAAGTATGTTGGAATCAACGACGCAAAAAGATAAATGGTTCATTGATGTACTCTGCTGCCTTTTCGTCTGGGAAATATTTTCCTCGGACACGAATAAGAAATCCGCGTGATTTGAGTTATGAATGTCGCTATCCCGATCTCCATCGCAGAGGCACCTAAAGAGGAGATAGAATGTGGCTGAGAGGAACTGTGACGAGGTTCCTATCGTGTGGCACGTCAAGAGTGGCGTTAGGCAGAGTTCTGGTGAAATCAGGTGCCAACGTGAGTCATTAACCCACTTTACACGTCACTTGAACTTCGGAGGTGCGGCCTTTATTTCCAATGTTTCGAAACTTTGTGTGAGGTGTTGTCGAGCCCGAGTGCGACATCACAGGGCGTAACGCTTTTCCATCACTGGACAGGAAGGGTGTAGGCAAATTTCAAACTTACGCGCCGCCACGGCGGATAATTTCGAAGTTCCGAAAAAGTGATCCCTTAGTTCTGTTGCCCAGGGTAGAATTGATTCTTATGATTATACATCTAATTCCATAATCCAATTTGGCAGCACCATTGTAACTGTTGGAGTATATTAAAGAATGCAAAACTGAACTCACTGAGTAAAGTATTTCTACCAAAAAAAACAACATATAATTTATGTAATACCATTCCATATTATTACTGAGATGGATGTTAAAATCTTTTGCTCCAATTTCTTTGTGGTGATTTACGGAGATAAAGAAATGATAAAATAGGAATGCAATTTATGAAAACAACCGCAGAAATGTGACAAGTATCAGTGATTCCTCCTTTCAGAGACTTTGAAGGGGACCTGTAGTTATACGACACTGTGCAATCTGGTCATATCAAATGATTCAAATGGCTCTGAGCATTAAGGGACTTAACCTCTGAGGTCATCAGTCCCCTAGAACTTAGAACTACTTAAACCTAACTAACCTAAGAACACCACACACATCCATGCCCGAGGCAGGATTCGAACTTGCGACGGCAGTGGTCTCGCGGTTCCAGACTGTAGCGCCTAGAACCGCGCGGCCACTCCGGCCGGCTGGTCATACCATACATACTTCCTGCAATTTCTGTAAAAACAACCAAATTTAGTTTTAGATCTTGAAAACGGGCCTAATTTTTAAGTGCTTTTAACACGTAACAGAAGACTATTGCGTAAATAAAATCGCATAGTGAGATTGTTTTTCTTCACTTGTCTTGAATGTCATCCCAACACTATGTGGAAGTAACTGGAAATGGAAAACCACATTTACTGACGTAGGTGGACCAAACTGTTGAAAACATGCGTGATTTAGGGCAGAAGAGCTACAATAGGACATGAATCCAATTCTAACGAGAAACACTTTGCAACCCGCGCATCGTGTAGTTTCACTAAAATCCTTCTGGACATGTGCCGTGTCGCCGCATAAAATATTAAAATAGTTAAGTAAGCGACTTTTCAGTGGTGATTTAACTGCCTTCCTCAGAGCACAGACCTCGCCCTGAGGGAGACCTCTGCAATACTTTTTTTTTGTATTACAAATGTTTTGTATAATGTTGTAGCGGTATACCGACTTACTGAAGACCAATTGATGTTGATATTCGTCAGTTTTGAAAACAAAAGCGATAGTTTAATTTAGAATTCGGGCAAGAAGCTTAATCTATCAGAAAATGACGCTCAGTAACTCTGCTCGAAGTGCTATTAGTTGAATGACAAGAGGTAAGTCATTTTAAACTTCTTTCAAAGGCCCATTATCAAGTTCAAATTCAGCAACTGTTTATTCCCATTCATACGTGTTTAGTAGAACGGACATTTAGAATAGCCCAGCTCAATGACATATTCAGTGAATAGATGATGTAAATGGGTAAATCAGAGGCATTTACCGTATTCTTCGGGCATAATAAGCTTTGTTCATTTATATAACTGCATAGATATTGTATACATATCACGCAAGTCAACTGCAGCTGAAATAAAACTGCTGTATTTTGTCTATATCATAGTGATAATGATTCTTTTCAGAGCATCACTTCAACCTGATGGGCATCAGTTGTGTTAGTAGGTTGAAATTAAGTGATAACGCTATGAAACGTGAGACATAAAAGCCCTCTTATAATAACTTTGACGACAGGGTACTACAGAACCAGTGAAAACGTATGGAGACCCTTTCACATTGACATTTAGGAATAAAAGAATCATTAATTCCACTTACACTTTTTTATAAATCATATAAATTTCACGTATACAAAAAGGGAAAGAATAAATCCTATAAATAGCTGGTCCACTAATTAAGACCACAAAACTCTGCAAGTTAATGCTGATCACTTCTCAGAGAAATACTACAAATCTGTTCTACTGATTACGTGCCAGACAAATACAACAGACTCCCATCGTTTAAGGGCAGTTTCATACCAACAGAACAGGCTCTGCTAATGGTATACTACGCCTTCCACATCTTTGCGAACGGGTTCTACACAACGCTGGTGACTACTTTGATGGACAGTAACAGGTGCAAACACGTAGCTCTTTTGTATCAGTTGTGAATAAATAGTTGCCACTATTTAAGTTCCAGACCTCGTATGTCGTACAAGTTGAGCGTTATCTTAATCAAACAACGAAATGAATGTTTTTGCATTCAAAGCAAGTTGCCAATCTCTGCACCACTGTAGAATCTGAATGGAAATTTTTACAGCTTCTTTTAGATAGCACATTATAGATAAATGCACCATCTGCAAAAAGTTTGAGGTCACTATTAATATTTTCTGCTAGACCATTAATATATAACACGGACAACAATACACTTCCCCGATGTGTGCATGAAGTTACTTCTGTTTCTGGCAATGACTCTCCATCCAAGATAATTTGCTGCGTCCACCCTACCAACAAATTCTTAGTCGACTCACAAATGGTGTTTGAGGGCCCATATGATCGCACTTTTGTTAAAAAACGTCGTCGCGGTAACGTTTTCCGGACGACAAGTAATACTGCATGTACTTCATTAACGTGATTCCTGGCTTTCAACCAGGCCCGTTGTTAGTCCACGACGGACTAACCTAACAGATCAGTCACTTCGTCCTGAATTTTTGGTCCAAGATGGCAGTCTCCTCGTCACGAATGCGACGTAACTGTTCCTTCATTGGTGCATCGAAAGATGCGATCATTTCTATCAGCTTCAGGATATTTCCATTGAGCCAGCCAAGCACAAGGCCGTGGAGGGGGAGGGGGTGGGGGAGGGGGGCGGGGACATGTGGCGGGGGGGGGGGGAGGAGGAGGGCAGGAGAGAAACAGGAGAAAAACTTCGTTTAAAATACCTCGTTTTCTTTATTGACATAGTTCAACCCAACTTTAAATAAAATCATGTATTGCCACATTTTAAATATGTAAAATCACGAAAGATCAAAACAGGTGTCAAAGTATTTGACTAATAGAAAATTAAACAAAACATATGGAAAATGGGCTATTATTTTTGGCTACCTTAACGTGGTATAAATGTTTACTTGCATGCATGTAGTACTATTATGGTTATCAATAACAGTTTCTTACGTCGCACGAATATTGCGGCGAACACATGAACATAGATCATGTACAGCAAGTAAAATATTTATTAATAAGCAAATTACACCTTAACAGTCGAAACTACTCAGTTACTATTGCGTATGCTTACAAATACGGAACTTCGCGTGCCCAGAGCAAAGTAAACTCTCGAATCACGTCCTCTTTCTTCACCTGAAGAGCCTCGACGCTTTCGACTGAAAGAATAGCGCTTCCGTTAAGGTAGTCCTGCGCCGTAGTAAATCTTAGACAGTTCGTAGTAAGTTTTACTTTTCAAAAGCAAAATACCGTAGATTGTGGTGCTATTGCTGTACGATTTTCTGAGTGGAGCTAAGTACTTAAATGTGTCCAGCTTCACTGTAGAGAAATCGTAAACCGCAGCAATTTTACTTCTTATACGAGATGTCTTTTCATCATCTAGTTTACCGTCTTCTTGATAACTCGCTAGTTTCTGGCAACTCATTTCTATATCTTCCTTTTTCATGTAGCGAAGACTGCATGGGTGAAAGAGAAATCCGAAGCATTCGGAATAATTAATCGTCTCTTTGACCTTTGATCTTATGCCGCTAAAAAGCTTCATCGACCACAGCCAAGACATATTCCATTGTAAATCTTTCTTCCGCTTCATGCTGCTTCTGGGTGTCATCAACGACAATGTCTGGATCGTCTTCAGCCACACCGAAAAATCGTTTGTACTTCTCTTAGCGACGAGTTGAAAACTTTGCGTCCCGTCCTAAATCTGCCGTCAATTCTTTTGCAGTTGACGTACCAGATGCGAACCCTGTCTTCCTGTAGTTTTTGAGGAAGTCATTCACTTCGATTATTTGTTGTAGGACAACGTCTGACTGCATACCTTTAGCTTGAAGAACTTTACTGACCTCATTGCTGCATGTGACGGGTCGTGCAACATGACTAGAGCAAAAACGAATTCCATGGAACTGAGGGAATACGTTACTAAAGCCAGTGCTTCAGCTCGGACAAATGAATCTTCTGTTGTTCCCGCAAACCTTTCTAGCGCTTCGCGTAATTCCGCAACCAATATTTGACAGGTTTGACGCTCTCATCACGAGGCTCCCATCCATCATCTGTATGTGTCATTAAGGTTAGTTTAGAACATATCTCAGTGAGAATATTCGGCCTCTCCATTGATGTCAAAAATATGTTATATCCTAGCCAGTAATGCCACCCGAGCCCGCTGCCAAAAGGTTGGCAGCATCAAAGTCCGGACGCCGTCCGCATAAGCAGCGCCAGCGAGACAGGAAATCGCCGCAAGTCTGCGCGCGCCACCGCTGGCTTCTGGCTTCTTAAGCGCTGGAGTCGCGAGCGCTAGGACAGCTCTGTATTCGCCGCTCAGTTGTATACTCGCCACCGAATTGTGTACTTGCTAGTCAGTTGTGTGTTCATCGCAGCAGAGTTGTTGTTTGTCGTCAGCCGACGCTGACCTAGCCGCTCCGACTCGAACTAGACAGATTTCTGTAGACACGGAGTTCACTACTGTTCTGTATCTTCGTTAATAAAGATAAGTACCGACTTTTATTTAATCAGAGTGTTTGGGTTTTCATCTTTCTGTTTACTGTTTCAGCGGACCGGTCGGCCCGCTATTAAAAGTGTGGCGGTGACTTCGTAAGCCGTTTCTTCAGCGAATTGTTTGTCGCTACGAACACCGCCACAAAACTGGTGACGAGGACTTCCGAACTCGTGTGCAGGGCTGGTTCAACTTGTTCTTGTTATACTACTTATAGAGATAAAATTTTGGGGGCTGATTTAATTTGTGTTCGCTATGTCTGCCGAATTACAACAGTTGATCTTGTTACAGAGTCAGCAAATACAAAGTCTGGTGGACGCAATCACCAAACAAGCGGCTAATCCTCCACCACAAAAGGAACAAGCACAGGCAGCACCACCTTTCCGTGCTTTTGATGCATCAAGAGAAGAATGGCGACAATATTTCGCGCAGTTGCAGGCGCACATGACAGTCTACAAAATCACAGGTACTGAGCGGCAGCTTTATTTAATTTCCACTGCAGGCGTGGAAGTCTATCGACTACTTTGTAAGTTGTTCCCGGAATCCCAGCCAGAAGCTTTAGACTATGACGTTGTTGTTAACAAGCTTGCTGAGTATTTCGAGTCGCGAGTTCATGTGGCAGCAGCCAGATTCAAGTTCTTCAGATTAAAGAAACTGCCACATCAATCTAACAAACAGTGGTTAACAGATTTACGGGGCCTCACCCGTCAGTGCCGATTTAATTGTGTGTGTGGAGCTTCCTACAGTGATGTCATGTTACGAGACGCTATTACTCAAAACATTGCAGATTCTCGTATTCGTGCTGCTATCTTAAAGTTGCCTGACCCGTCATTAGAGACTGTGATGAACATCATTGAAGCCCAAGATACTTTTGACTATGCTGAGTGTGAGTTAGATCAGCCATGTATTTCTCAAATTGCCTGTGCTAAGCAAGTTATGTCACGCCCGCGGCCCCACCGGCAGAGTCAGACTGTAAACACTAGCCGGCAGCGTCATGTTAAACACATTCGTCAGCCGCGTGTGCAAAATGATAGAGTTAAGTCTTGCCCTAAGTGTGTTCCTGCTCATCCTCGTGAACGTTGCCCGTTAAGAAACGCGGTTTGTCACTTTTGTCAAAGGAAAGGACACATCCAGACTGTTTGTTTGCGTAAACGCAAGAACAATTCTAGTGCTGCCCAGCCCATGGATATTCATGTTCTTCAAAGCCAGCCCGCCCAGAAGGTCGCGTTTAAAGACTCTTCCACGGTTCGTGTGGGTAATAAACTTGTTCGCAATAAGCCACCCACCCAGCCCTCTGCTATGCGACCCACGCGTAATTCAAACGCTGTAAAAAGTAATGTACAGACTGCAAGTGAAGCGGGAGTTGCTGTTCCACCCGCCCAACCCACGAGTTGTCGTAAGCAGCGAACACGCGCTAAACGCGCTGATTTTGTGTCTTCCGCCTCCACTGCACCGATCCAGAGACAGTGTAATAAACTATTTGTGAAGCTACACATCCAGGATAAGACCTTCAATTTTCAATTAGACACTGGTGCGTCTGTGACTCTCATAAATAGTGCTACGTATGCGGCTATCGGCCGCCCTAAACTTTCAGCGGCAAAACATTCTTTGGCTACTTATAGTGGAGAACAAATTCCTGTGTTAGGTGTATGTAGCGTGCCAGCCACATTCCGTGGCAATACAAAAACAGTTTCATTCACAGTGCTCCGCGCTACAGACAGTGTAAACATTTTCGGATTAGACTGTTTTGACTTGTTTGGCCTGTCTATCCAAGACAATGTGTTGCAAATTAATTCTGTTGTTCCTCAAGACAGCATAACCGCTTTGTGTAAACAATACAGTGACATATTTAAAGACGAACTAGGTTGTGCTGCGAACTTTGCCGCTCATATTACGTTAAAAGATAATGCTCAGCCTCGATTTTGTCGTGCTCGTCCAGTGCCTCACGCCCTCCGGGCACCTGTCGAAGATGAACTTCGTCGGTGTCACAAAATTCCATCACTACCTCTATGGTAGACCATTCTATTTAGTAACAGATCACAAGCCCCTGACGTCACTGTTTCATCCGTCTAAACCAGTTCCTCAGTGGACAGCTCAGAGACTACAACGTTGGGCTCTTTTGTTATCACAATACCAGTATGAGATTATCGCCCTACAGCTCAGCATGCAAACGCTGACGCGCTTTCTAGATTGCCGATTGCGGCGGATGATGTCTTCGATTCCTCTGACGACTCTTGCCATCAGATTGACGCCGATGAGCATCAATCCCTCCGGGATTTTCCGATTGATTATCGTCAGGTGGCACGTGAGACAGCTACGGATCCTCATCTGAGTTTACTATTACGTTTTGTTCAACGTGGTTGGCCGTCCAAGGCGAAGGACATATCGGATCCTGTGGTTCGTCGCTATTATCCGCAACGTCATCTGTTGTCTGTTTCGCACGGAGTTTTGCTGTTACGCACCGAGAATGACCAGCTTCGTGTAGTGGTTCCCTAAGTGCTCCAATCCAAGGTCCTCGACTTGTTGCATCAAGGTCATTGGGGAGTGGTCCGCACCAAGCAGCTTGCCCGTGTAGTGGTTCCCTAAGTGCTCCAATCCAAGGTCCTCGACTTGTTGCATCAAGGTCATTGGGGAGTGGTCCGCACCAAGCAGCTTGCCCGCCGTCATTGTACATGGATCGGAATTGATAAGCAGATTACGCAGATGTCTACAGATTGTTCGACGTGTGCCGAACACCAAGTTGCTCCGCCTCAACGCTATTTTGAGTGGGCACGCCCTGCCGGTCCCTGGCAGCGAGTACATATTGATTTCGCTGGTCCATATTGGAATTCTCGTTGGCTCATCGTGATAGATGCATTTAGTAATTTTCCGTTTGTTGTGCCCATGCAGTCTACAACGTCTGCACAAACTATACAGGCGTTGACTTCAATTTTTTGTATTGAGGGTCTTCCAGAAGTTTTAGTGTCTGACAATGGTCCACAATTTACCTCTGCTGAATTTGAAAGTTTTTGTTCTGCCAATGGCATTCGCCATGTTCTTACTCCGCCGTTCCACCCTCAATCGAATGGTGCAGCGGAACGTTTTGTACGCACATTCAAGGATCATATGGACCGCCTTCGTGCTACGCACTCTCGTCAGCAGGCCCTCATCACGTTCCTGTCGTCGTACCGGACCACGCCACGCGACGGCCCTTCGCCTGCGGAGCTTCTCCACGGCCGTCGTCATCGCACCCTACTACGGTTGTTGCACCCCCCGGATCGACCCGCCGCTTCTGAGCATCGCACGCGTTTTCAGCGCAACGACGACGTTTTTTTCAGAGTTTATCACGGTCGCCGTCGTTGGGAACGTGGTACCGTGATAAGTGTCCAGGGTCGCGGTTTTTATACTGTTCAAGGTGCTACTGGGGTGCACAGGAGGCATCAGATCCAGTTGCGCCGCGCTGGCCGCCCGGATTCTGCCGCTCGTTCTTTGTCCACAGATTTGGTCCGTGGCGGGTTCCAGCCGCGCCTTCCGACTTCGCTGCCGCCCCCAGGGCAGCAGCAGCAGCCGTCGCCGCTACCACGCCGACAGCCCGTCCCGCTGATGCCTCCCGCGCAGCTTCATCCGGGAGCGCCCCAGGTGGTCGCTCCGGCGCCTGCGGTCCCTCTTCAGTCGCCACCGCCTTCGGAGCTGACGGACGTCGACCCCTCAGCCGGGCCGCCTTCCCAAGCGGTGGCTGTGCAGCCTGTCCTGCAGCCGCATTCCTTGGGCACCCCCAAGGAGTCTGACACCGCAGCGCCTTGTCCGGCGCCCACTCAGCAGCCGTCGACGCAGCGTCAGGAGACGCTGCCTCTCTTCGTGGGTCCCGACGCCCCGTCAATTAATTGTCCGATGCTGCTGCACGCGCTGCTGCACGCCGACTGAAGCCGGCTTTGACTGGTGTTTACTTATATACCCACGATCACTCGACTGACGCGAATCCCGTACGCGCGTGGTAGGATCTCTAGACCACGCGCGTACGCGATTGCGCTTTGGCACGGCGCCAGTGCTTACGCAACGGTGACCTCCAGCGTTGATGATGTCATACAGTGCTCATATATTAAAAATACTGTTCTCACTCTATGGCCAATGGTTACAGGAGCGTACCTCCATGATCAATAAATAGTCAGTAGTTTATTTGTTTATGATTTTTATTTAAATAATAATATTAGATATACAATTAATTGAGAATAAACATATTAATTTCTATAATAATGTATTACATCTCCAGTCACTTGAACTTTGGCACATCTTCCTGCACCTTTCATCCACAGACACACACTCTCCTGTTCACTTATTTTACGATGATTCCTTGTTCTCAGGGAAAACGGCTGGTTAGATGTGAAGTAGGAAATACCCAAGTCCCTGTTAAACACTTCTCCAACATGAAAAGTACGGAAGGCTATAAGATCTCTTGCATTAAATGACCTCGGTTTTCAGTCGCTGTTTCCCGAGGCCCCGCGCAGCCAATGCTGGGGTGCGGACCGGGGACTGCCACCGACAACAGTCTCCGCCCCGGTCTCTTCTGCTACGCCTGTGGCCAGACCCCTCCCCCGCCGTCGGCGCTCGCCACGTCATTATTCAACGACGATGCGGCGATTTGGGGGGGAGGAGTGTTATATCCTAGCCAGTAATGCCACCCGAGCCCGCTGCCAAAAGTTTGGCAGCATCAAAGTCCGGACGCCGTCCGCATAAGCAGCGCCAGCGAGACAGGAAATCGCCGCAAGTCTGCGCGCGCCACCGCTGGCTTCTGGCTTCTTAAGCGCTGGAGTCGCGAGCGCTAGGACAGTTCTGTATTCGCCGCTCAGTTGTATACTCGCCACCGAATTGTGTACTTGCTAGTCAGTTGTGTGTTCATCGCAGCAGAGTTGTTGTTTGTCGTCAGCCGACGCTGACCTAGCCGCTCCGACTCGAACTAGACAGATTTCTGTGGACACGGAGTTCACTACTGTTCTGTATCTTCGTTAATAAAGATAAGTACCGACTTTTATTTAATCAGAGTGTTTGGGTTTTCATCTTTCTGTTTACTGTTCCAGCGGACCGGTCGGCCCGCTATTAAAAGTGTGGCGGTGACTTCGTAAGCCGTTTCTTCAGCGAATTGTTTGTCGCTACGAACACCGCTACAAAAAACAGATTTTACAATTGCTGTATTATGCTGAAAAGTGTCATTGACCCCGTACGACATTTGGACATATTTCCAAGGACTTAGCTCTTAGCTGTGAGTAACACAAGGCCCGCTTGTTGATCTGCAAAATTTGAGCTTGTGCACCTGCGGATTTTCCTTTCATATTTGCTCTCTTATCAAATGTTTGGCCTCGACAATCTACAATGTTGATATTGTTTTCTTCCACCTCATCTCTCACTACTAAAAACTGAAAGAATTTTTCGACTGTTGTTGGAACTTGAGTACCAGACATCTTGATGTAACGGTTAATCCACCCCGGTTGTTCTCGATGACTAATGTCTGTCGTGGAACTTACGCTGACGGCGCAATATTTTGCAGCTCCAATATAATCTGGAATCCTTCACTTAGTTGTCATATCTCTAAGAAAAAGAACGAAGAATATTTTTAAAAATGTGAAGGGTTTTACGTTTGTTTTGAAGAACATTAAGGGAGTTAATACTGAGGAAAATAATGCGATCTTTCGCATTGTACAAGGTGTCCGATCCGGAGCCGTGCACGACCTTGACCGATCCAAGTGCCTCTACTCGCAAACACGGTGCGTGGTGTGTATCAGCGGATGTCGGCTGACAAGTGAGCATCGCCGTACCCGTAAACAGACGCGCTTTAATCACAGACGCCTTGTGCCTGAATCCTATCAGTAATGTATAATTTTTGCCTGTATTTCAAAATTATTTCTCATTGCGTTATACACGAAAGTGAAAGGATGCATCGTCTACAAGGGCACGTCGAGACAAGAATGACAGTAAAAAAGGAAACAGTAAGTGCAGCAAGCAAGTTGCCAACACTAACTGTCGACCATCGATAACGCTACACAGCGCTGTCAGTAAATACCAGTGTGGCGAGTCAGACACCAAAAAAGCCTTGCAAAATAAATATCTAAGAGCGAGGAAATTCTTCTGCACTAGCCACTAATACGCATTCATATGGGCGACTTGAACGCTAGGGGACCCGAGCAGAATCGTGCCTTTGTATTTTAAATGGGGCTTTACGGACGAATGAAAAATTGGTAGTTGTATACCCGGTAAGGGGTAAATCTTGCTATTCTGTCACGTAATTTCTTACACACGGCCTTTATTTTGCTCCGCACCCCCCGCACCACCTTATTTCACAATGTTGTTTCGTTATTGGACCCACGAATACAAAAACGACTAACCTAACAGCTTAGTCACTTCGTCTTGAATTTGCGGTCCAAGGTGGCAGTAATGAGTCTCCTCGTCACGAATACGACATAACTGTTCCTTCATTGGTGCATCGAACGATTCGACCATTTCTGTCAGCTTCAGGAAATTTCCATTGTGTCAGATCGCAGTGGACTGTTCGAGTGTACTTGAATAATGATAACAGAACCAGCAACTACATTTGAATTTACCGTCGTTTATTCTTTTTATTCATGCTACCAGTTTCGACACCACATGGTGTCACCTTCAGGCCCCGAATGTAACCTGCATCCACAACCGTTTTCATGTGGAATGAACAGGATCGTATGCAGTGGGCGAAAATTCGTGCCTTCCTTGGCAACAACAAGCCCAGCATGGTCGTCTGACGATGATGAGCTTGTTTTGCCGCGGAGGAATTGTCTGACAGCGCTGGGTTTGTTGCCACGGAAGTTACGGAATCCTGTGAATTTTGGCCCGCTGCATAAGATTCTGTTCACTGCGCATTAAAACGGTTGTGGATGGCAGGCTAAATTGGGGCCTGGAGACGACACCATGTGATGTCGAAACTCGTAACGTGTATTAAAAAGAATAAACGATGGCAGATTCAAATAAAGCCGGTGGTTTGTTATCATTATTTAAGTACTACCTATCCGGCTGCACTCGCACTTTCCTTCATGGATTACCAGAGACTGTTTGAGAGTGTGAACACAGAGAATACTTACACACTACCGCTTTCTATGTGCGGTACGGCCTAGTTTTGTAGGATGTTCTGATACATGTGTCCGTTAACGATATGATCAACGAAGAAATATGTGCCCTAAATTCTAAACTGTGGCCTCACATGGACCATATTTGTTGTTTGTGAGAAGCGAACGAGTTGCGTACCAGTGTTGTTATTTTTCTGTGTCCAGCTTTGGCACGCACGTCTGTTCAGTGTAAGATATATTCTAAACAGATACCAAAATATCTGTATGTCATTAAGACAGATTATAACGAGAAAAGCAATTATCATACTCTGCAACATTCGTATAGAAAGTTTAAAACTAATCATCCCTCCCTGGAAGCCAGAGATTGTAGAAATTAAGAAGTTGTACGGATTGTGAGGTAGCCGTTAATTCAGATCTCTGAGAACGGTCAACTGTAGATTACAAATCTCGTATACTGTAAGTCACGGTCAGTAATTATAAACTTGAGTTTCTCGCCCTGTATTTTTTTTTTTTTAGTCATCAGTCTTCTGTTTGGTCTGATGCGCGGCCCGCCACAAGTTCTTCTCCTCTGCCAAGCTCTTTATTTAAAAGTAGCACTTGCAACTTACTTCCTCAGTTATATCCTGGATGTATTGCAAACACTGCTTTCCGCTACAGTTTTTACCCTCTACAGCGCTCTCTAGTACTATCGAGTTTATTCAGTAATTTCTTAACAGATGTCCTGCCAACCTGCTCCTTCTTCTTCTGAGTGTTTACGATATATTCCTTTCCTCGTCGATTCTCCAGAGAACCTCATCACTCCTTACCATTTCAGCCACCTAATTTTCAACATTCCTCGGTAGCAGCATATCTCAAATGCTTCAATTCTCTTCTATTCCGATTTTCTCACCGCTCATGTTTCACTACCACACAATACTGTGCTCCAAACGCACATTCTTAGAATTTTCTTCCTCAAATGAAGGACTATGTATGATACTAGTACACTTCCCTTGGCCGGGAATGCCCTTTCTACCAGTGCTAGTCTGATCTACTTCATGATTCCAGTTATGATGGTACGTTTCTCGCTTTCTCATTTATGTTGCTTCTCATTACTTTCGTCTTTCTTTGATTTACTCTCAGTCCATATTCTGAACTCATTAGACTGTTCATTCCATTCAGCAAATCCCATAATTCTTCTTCAGTTTCACTGAGGATAGAAATGTCATCAGCGAATATTATTATCTATAACCTTTCACTAGGAATTTTAATTCCACTCTTAAAATTTTGCTTATGGTATAGCCTCATCGATGTATAAACTGAACAGTAGGGGTAGAAGGCTGTCTTACTCATTTTCCAATCCAAGCACTTCGTTCATGGTCTTCCACTGCTATTGTTCCTTGCTGGTTCTTGTACATTTTTATATTATCCGAGTTTCCCTATAGATTATAACTGTTTTCTCAAAATTTAGAAATTTTGCATCATTTTAATTATCGAATGCTTTTTCCAGATCGACAAATCCTATGAACGTGTATTGATTTTTCTTTAGCCTTGCTTACATTATCAACCGCAACGTCAGAATTGCCTCTCTCGTGCCTTTATCTTTTCTAGAGACAAACAGACCGTTTTCTGATACATCTTCACTTCCCTTTCCAGTATATCTGAATATTATTCTTGTCAGATACTTGGATGCATGGACTGTTAAGCTGACTGTGCAATAATTCACCTGTGGGCTCTTGCATCTTCGGAAGTGAGTGTATGATGCTTTTCCAAAAGTCAGATGGTATATCGCAAGACTTACACAATCTACACATCGACGTGAAGAGTCGTTTCACTGCCACTTCCTCGAACGATTTTAGATGTTCTGACGGACTTCTATATATCCCTATTGCCTTATTAGCCCTTAAGTCTTCCAAAGCTCTATTTAATTCTGATTCTAATGCTGGATGGCCTATTTCTTCTATTACCCCTCCTATTTCTTCTTCTATCACGTCACCAGACAAGTCGTCTCCCTGACAGAGGCTTGCAATGTACTCTTTCTACCTATCCGCCGGCCGGTGTGGCCGAGCGGTTCTAGGCGCTACAGTCTGGAACCGCGCGACTGCTACGGTCGCAGGTTCGAATCCTGCCGCGGGCATGGATGTGTGTGATGTCCTTAGGTTTTAGTAGTTCTAAGTTCTAGGGGACTGATGACCTCAGAAGTTGAGTTCCATAGTACTCAGAGCCATTTCTACCTATCCGCTCTCTCCTCTGTATTTAACAGCGGAAATGTGAGTGTCCTCTTAATGTTAGCACTCTTGCTTTTAATTTAGCCGAAGATTGTCTTCAATTCTTTATATGCTGAGTCATTGCTTTCGACAATTGTTTCTTTGTCGATTTCTTCACATATCTCACGCAGCCATTTCGCCTTAAATTTCTTGCACTTCTGATTTATTTTATTCCTAATAGACTTGTATTTCTGTATTCCCGAATGTCCCGGAACATTTCTGTACTTCCTAGACAATGTAAGATATGTAATTGTAATATTAGTGTTCTCTGAAATCAGTAACGCGAGATAAACTCTTAACATGATGTAGTAGATAAGAAAGGCAGCTAAGTTGAGTAAATGTAGGGTAAAAGCTGCCTGTTGCCCTCTCGTCCCATATTTATGGGATATTGACCGTTCGACAGTTTTAATAAGGCAATCAGAATTCATTTATTTGTACGGTGCAGGATATTTCTGCTAAACATTGAAAGCTGTAATTGTTTGTCTAGTACCTCTGCCACGTCTCTGTTTCTATTTAAAAAGAATTTTAATCATCTGTCACGTTAATTCAATTTGTCATCTGCAGGAGCGTGGTCTGTACTACATAATTCAGAACAAGTTAAGTTTCTCTTTCATCTTTGTCTTTGCTCTATCGGTGAGATATCCGGGTGAAAGCATACACGACGTTCGTTGCTCTCAATACAACCATTTAGCACAAAGCTGTTGTTGAAAAGAACTGTACTTTCAGTGACATGTGCCCTTGAAGCAACCCATATGAGTGGATCAGGCCATCAGACCATCCGCAAGTTCTCTGAAATATTTTTCATTGATGTTTATATATTTTGTATTTAGTACATATATTTTATACGTAATACTGAAGGAAAACTTTGATTGACTCTGTCAATGGTCCAATCTCAACATTTTTCACTCCACTAATTAATATCTGTCTTTTCAGGCAAACTGTCTACGAACAGTTTACTTATTCCTAGCATGGCTATGACAGTCGCACAGGAAACAATATACTTGATTTAGCTTGATTGCAGTTCAATAAAACGACAGTAAAAACACTGCAGACTTTTTCCCCAGGTACTCCACATAGTCTGCTAACACAAGGAAAAGTTTTATATATGGATAAGTGTCTTTTGTGTTGGTGAGCATAAGCCACTGGAATGGAAAGAACTACTCTGACTAGTCAAAGAAACTGGCACACCTGTCTAATATGGGAGGGAAATGACACCATGAATCCTGGAGGGCTGTCCATAAATCCGTAAGAGGACGAGGGGGTGGAGATCTTTTCTGAACAGCACGTTGCAAGGCATTCCAGATATAGTCAGTAAAGATCATGTCTGGGGAGTTTGGTGGCCATCAGAAGTGTTTAAACTCAGAAGAGTATTCCCTGAGCCACTCTGTAGCACTTTTGGGACGTTTGAGGTGTCTCATTGTCCTGCTGGAATTGCCCATGTCTGTCAGAATGCACAATGGACGTGAATGGATGCAGGTTGTCAGACAGGAACATTACGTACTTGTAACCTGCCAGAGTCGTATCTAGACGTATCAGGGATCCCATATAATTCCAATTGCACACTCCCCACACCATTACAGAGCCGCCACCAACTTGAACAATCCCCTGCTGATATGCAGGGACCATGGATTCATGAGGTTGTCTCCATACCCATACCCATACGATACAATTTTAAACTAAACTCGTCCGACCAGGCAAAATGTTTCCAGTCATCAACAGCCCAGTGTCGGTGTTGACGGGCCCAGGCGGGGCGTAATGCTTTGTGATGTGCTGTCATCTAGGACACACGAGTGGGCCTTCCACTCCGAAGGCCCTTATCCATAATGTTTCGTTGAATGATTCGCACACTGACACCTGTTGATGGACCAAGATTGAAACTGCAGCAATTTGCGGAAGGCTGCACTTCTGTCACGTTGAACGATTATCCTGAGTCGTCGTTGATCCTGTTCTTGCTAGGTCTTTTTCCGGCCGCAGCATTGCCTGAGATTTGAAGTTTTACCTGATTCCTGATATTCACGGTGCACTCATGGAAAGCTCGTACAGGAAAATCCCCATTTCATCGCTACCTCGGAGATGCTGTATCCCATCGTTCGTGCCCCGACTATAACACCACTTTCAAACTCACTTAAATCTTGATAACCTGCCATTGTAGCAGCAGTAGCCGATCTAACAACTGCGCCAGACACTTGTTGTCGTATATAGGCGTTGCCGACATCAGCGCCGTCTTTTGCCTGTTACATGTCTCTGTATTTGAATAAGCACGCCTATATCAGTTTCTTTGGCGCTTCAGTGGAGTTACTATTATGTTATAGCACTGTTGTAAGACTTGCTTCGAAGTGTCAACCAAAGATCGCTATTGATCTTTGTATTCAGTACATCCTTCAGACCGCCTATAGAATAAGAGTATGTGAGGACACCTTCACTTTTAAAGAAATTCTCCGATTCCTTAGTGCTGTTTCTGAACGTGGACTCTTCTACGTATACTTGGAGATGGTTTCCCGATTTGATCACGTTGCCTTTATTTTTAGGAAATGCTATACATACAGCACCATACAGGTCCGGGAAACCAAGTCTCTTTTGTTCTACCTCACACGTGGAAGCAATCTCATTCATACAGACAGTATTTTTTACCGAAACTTATGAACGTTTAACAAATTTACTCTATATTTTCAATAAATACGCTACCATACCGGCCTGTAAAACTCGTGGTTATCACAGTTCCGTTTAATAAGTTTACACTATACTCTTAGAATCCGCACACGTGGAACCTAGCTCATTAATGCACACAGTATTCTTCCCAAAACTCAAAAAATTGCATTGAAACTTCTCACGAACTATATTCCCATGCTAAATAATACGATTATCACTGATTCCAAAAGAAGTTTCGATGAAATGATTGAAAATTCGCACCTTAAGTATTTCAAATTCCACCATCTGTGGACTAAGCACAAATCAGTCCTTATTCACCAAGCTCCCACCGAACATTAAGCCTTGCGGTACCCAGCCTAACGGCTTCCGCTAACCCTATGTTGGAGAGTTCACCAAAGATGCAGATGCCATACCAGCCAACCTAACTCTGGTGTGTGCTATTGCACCAGCTCCGTATACCAAGCTAAGCATCACTGCCTTTCTACTTCCCCTACAGCTGTTGGAAAAACTGGAGGAGTGGACGAAAACTGCAGTAGCAGAAACCTATTGGCTGCTCTTAAAGAAAACTCACATTCACTCGTTTCAGCCAGATACAACTGGTTGAATGATGGAACATTGATGTGAGAGTATATCAGGGCTAACTTATTTGTAACATAATGAAGAAAAAAAACATATCCAATTAAACGACACACTTGCTTCCGAGGGACTAGTAGCACAGATGCAACAGATATCGTAAAACAGGCAGAAAGATCTCTCTCTATATGTATGTGAGAGGGATCTGATGGAGTTCTCTCGTCACTACATATTAAATGTCATTGCTAACATTTTTGCAGTACTAGAAGTTAATAATAAATTCACATTCATTCACTAGGAAGTAAATTCGTGCAGCATGCAAATACGTCTCTTTGTGTTAAATTATATTTTTTCCTTTTTTAATGAAAACTAGACAGCGCTAAATTTAGCATTAAATGCAACTGTGACAAATAAAGTTATCGCTAATTATATTTTACGTCCAGTACGTAGTCGTTGGCTAGGAGATGAAGGAGACGGTGATCGTGTCCTCCTAGAAGCTGGTGTACAGAATTCTCTCACGGGCTGGCCACGGAAAATTGACGCCTTTTCTTTGGCGCGTCAGTGGCTTCGGCGTTATCCTGTACTCAAGGCGGATGTGGAGATCCAGAGAAAATTGTGAAGTATAGTCCCAAAACTTTTCCTCTCCCTTCCTCATACTGCCATTCTCGAGCGGCAGAAATGAGACACACTAACAAGATGACGCGCAAATCACTGCACCTCTTTCCAGCATAAAATAAACATGTTAGACTATCCATGACCAACTTGCGTCCCCAATTTCCACGACACCCCGTCCTCATTCTGCACAAACTGAATCACAACAGCTGTTAGCCATTTGTCTAGTCGAGCAAGACTAATCACGGCTTCCTGATTCCATATTCAGTTTTCTAATTGTATAGTGAATATGGTAGGTTCCAAAGCACACGATGTTACTGTACTGTAAATGTGTTCATCTGTACTTAATCTGTGGACCAAAATGGATCAATCTAAAAGAGAAAACACCACCTTCTGCGCTAGCAGAGAAGAAGAAAAGCATGGTCGGAAATATCCACTAAAGGAAATGGGACCTTCTCAAATTTCATGGGGAGCAACACAGCATAAAATGCAGTCATAAAATAATTCAGCTATCCCAGTAGCATGGCTGGCAATAATTTGTCAGACTGGGGGACAAGGCCGTTCTTGTTTCAATCCTAGGCTATCAAAAGTAGATTTTACCTGACAGTTTGTGATCGTTTTGCAAGGTTTCCAGAGCTGGGTTACACGTTACTCAAACAACGCAAAAAATGGCTCTGAAAACAGGTTTTATGAAATATTAAATATCTCTGTAAACTTTAAAAAACTGAGAGCACAAATTTATTACTCGACTCGATGTAAATTTTTGTAAGAAAACAATGTTATAGAAGCCGTTAGACGAATACTGTGGTTGTGGTCTTAATCTCAATTACTGGTGCTGATGCAGCTCTCCACGCTACTCCATCCTGCCCAGTTGCGCAATTTTTTTGAAAAACTTCTTTATTTATTTGTTGCCTTTCAAGCCGGGCCTCTTCGGCCATCTTAATAGTAATGACAATTATGACGATACGAAAGTAAGGACGATACAACACCTAGTCCCCGAGCAGTGAAAATCTCGATCCGGCCCGCAATCGAACCCGGGCCCTTCGCTTATCAATCCGCCGCACTGAACGCGCAGCTATCTAGGCGGACTATAGAAAACTTTGTTGGATGTGTAGGTACCGTGAGAACTTCTAGATAACATTTTATTCTGTTTGAAGCCTTTATTATTCTGCTAAGAAGAAAAGCTGGTGGTACACTGGAATACAGCGTCTATCGCAAACCCACTCATACGGAGGTGTATTCCCAGGCCACAAGTTGTCATCATCCTGTACAATTGTAAGTAGGCTGTTTAGGTTTTCTTATTGGTAACGCCACGTAGCGCTCTGTATGAAAATCACCACACCCGTGGTCTAGGGGTAGCGTCTTTGATTCATAATCGAAACGTCTTCGTCGATCCCCGCCACTGAGTAAATTTTGATAAGTAATCAGCATTGGTGGCCGAAGACTTCCGGCATAAGAAGTTCAAAAATGGTTCAAATGGCCTTGAGCACTATGGGACTTAACATCTGTGGTCATCAGTCCCCTAGAACTTACAACTACTTAAACCTAACTAACCTAAGGACATCACACACATCCATGCCCGAGGCAGGATTCGAACCTGCGACCGTAGCAATCGCGCGGTTCCGGACTGCGCGCCTAGAACCGCTAGACCACCGCGGCCGGCGGAATAAGAAGTCAGCCTCATTCTGCCAACGGCCTTGTCAAAGAGGGCGGAGGAGCGGACAGAGATTCGGGGCTCTTTCTTGTCCTAAGGGTGAGAAATTGCCCCTAAAGGCGGAAGAATCGGCAACGATCAACGACATGAGGATGCAGAAGGCAATGGAAACCACTGCATTAAAGACACGTAACGTGTATCCACAGGACATATGGCCTGTAATTGAAGAAGTGTCATGATGGTCTCTCCATTGGCAAAAGATTCCGGAATAGTCCCCTATTCGGATCTCCGGGAGGGGACTGCCAGGGGGGAGGTTACCATGAGAAAAAGATTGAATAATCAACGAATGGATAACGTTCTACGAGTCGGGGCGTGGAATGTCGGAAACTTCAGCGTGGTAGGGAAACTAGAAAATCTGAAAAGGGAAACGCAAAGGCTCAATCTAGATATAGTAGGGGTCAGTGAAGTGAAGTGGAACGAAGACAAGGATTTCTGGTCAGATGAGTATCGGGTAATATCAACAGCAGCAGAAAATGGTATAACAGGTGTAGGATTCGTTATGAATAGGAAGGTAGGGCAGAGGGTGTGTTACTGTGAACAGGTCAGTGACCGGGTTGTTCTAATCAGAATCGACAGCAGACCAACACCGGCAACGATAGTTAAGGTATACATGCCGACGTCGCAAGTTGAAGATGAACAGATAGAGAAAGTGTATGAGGATATTGAAAGGGTAATGCAGTATGTAAAGGGGGACGAAAATCTAATAGTCATGGGCAACTGGAATGCAGTTGTAGGGGAAGGAGTAGAAGAAAAGGTTACAGGAGAATATTGGCTTGGGACAAGGAATGAAAGAGGAGAAAGACTAATTGAGTTCTGTAACAAGTTTCAGCTAGTAATAGCGAATACCCTGTTCAAGAATCACAAGAGGAGGAGGTATACTTGGAAAAGGCCGGGAGATACGGGAAGATTTCAATTAGATTACATCATGGTCAGACAGAGATTACGAAATCTGATACTGGATTATAAGGCGTACCCAGGAGCAGATATAGACTGAGATCACAATATAGTAGTGATGAAGAGTAGGCTGAAGTTCAAGACATTAGTCAGGAAGAATCAATACGGAAAGAAGTGGGATACGGAAGTACTATGGAATGACGAGATACGTTCTCTAACGCTATAGATACAGCAATAAGGAGTAGCGCAGTAGGCAGTACAGTTGAAGAGGAATGGACATCTCTAAAAAGGGCCTTCACAGAAGATGGGAAGGAAAACATAGGTACAAAGAAGGTAGCAGCGAAGAAACCATAGGTACCAGAACAAATACTTCAGTTGATTTATGAAAGGAGGAAGTACAAACATGTTCCGGGAAAATCAGGAATACAGAAATACAAGTCGCTGAGGAATGAAATAAGTAGGAAGTGCAGGGAACTAAGACGAAAAGGCTGCAAGAAAAATGTGAAGACATCGAAAAAGATATGATTGTCGGAAGGACAGACTCAGCATACAGGAAAGTCAAAACAACCTTTGGTGACATTAAAAGCAACGGTGGTAACATTAAGAGTGCAACGGGAATTTCACTGTTAAATGCAGAGGAGAGAGCAGATAGGTGGAAAGAATACATTGAAAGCCTCTATGAGGGTGAAGATTTGTCTGATGTGATAGAAGAAGAAACAGGAGTCGATTTAGAAGAGATAGGGGATCCAGTATTAGAATCGGAATTTAAAACAGCTTTGGAGGACTTACGGTCAAATAAGGCAGAAGGGATAGATAACATTCCATCAGAATTTCTAAAATCATTGGGGGAAGTGGCAACAAAACGACTATTCACGTTGGTGTTTAGAATATATGAGTCTGGCGATATACCATCTGACTTTCGGAAAAGCATCATCCACACAATTCCGAAGACGGCAAGAGCTGACAAGTGCGAGAATTATCGCACAATCAGCTTAACAGCTCATGCATCGGAGCTGCTTACAAGAACAATATACAGAAGAATGGAAAAGAAAATTGAGAATGCGCTAGGTGACGATCAGTTTGGCTTTTGGAAAAGTAAAAGGACGAGAGAGGCAATTCTGACGTTACGGCTAATAATGGAAGCAAGGCTAAAGAAAAATGAAGACACTTTCATAGGATATGTTGACCTGGAAAAAGCGTTCGACAATATAAAATGCTGCAAGCTGTTCGAGATTCTGAAAAAAATAGGGTTAAGCTATAGGGAGAGACGGGTCATATACAATATGTACAACAACCAAGAGGGAATAATAAGAGTGGACGATCAAGAACGAAGTGCTCGTGTTAAGAAGGGTGTAAGACAAGGCTGTAGCCTTTCGCCCCTACTCTTCAATCTGCATATCGAGGAAGCAATGATGGAAATAAAAGAAAGGTTCAGGAGTGGAATTAAAATAGAAGGTGAAAGGATATCAATGATACGATTCGCTGATGACATTGCTATCCTGAGTGAAAGTGAAGAAGAATTAAATGATCTGCTGAACGGAATGAACAGTCTAATGAGTACACAGTATGGTTTGAGAGTAAATCGGAGAAAGACGAAGGTAATGAAAAGTAGTAGAAATGAGAACAGCGAGAAACTTAACATCAGGATTGATGGTCACGAAGTCAATGAAGTTAAGGAATTTTGCTACTTGGGCAGTAAAATAACCAATGACGGACGGAGCAAGGAGGACATCAAAAGCAGACTCGCTATGGCAAAAAAGGCATTTCTGACCAAGAGAAGTCTACTAACATCTAATATCGGCCTTAATTTGAGGAAGAAATTTCTGAGGATGTACGTCTGTAGTACAGCATTGTATGGTAGTGAAACATGGACTGTGGGAAAACCGGAACAGAAGAGAATCGAAGCATTTGAGATGTGGTGCTATAGACGAATGTTGAAAATTAGGTGGACTGAGAAGCTAAGGAATGAGGAGGTTCTACGCAGAATCGGAGAGGAAAGGAATATGTGGAAAACACTGATAAGGAGAAGGGACAGGATGATAAGACATCTGCTAAGACATGAGGGAATGACTTCCATGGTACTAGATGGAGCTGTAGAGGGCAAAAACTGTAGAGGAAGACAGATTGGAATACGTCAAGCAAATAATTGAGGACGTAGGTTGCAAGTGCTACTCTGAGACGAAGAGGTTAGCACAGGAAAGGAATTCGTGGCGGGCCGCATCAAACCAGTCAGTAGACTGATGACTAAAAAAGAAAAAAGTGCTGTGTGCAGTCTGTGGCTAGTTTGCATTGTTGTCTGCAATTGTAGTGTTGGGCAGCCGGATGTGAACAGCGCGTAGCGTTGCGCAGTTGGAGGTGAGCCGCCAGCAGTGGTAGATGTGGGGAAGTGAGATGGCGGAGTTTTGAGAGCGGATGATCTGGACAGAGACAGTAAATTTGTAAGACTGGATGTCATGAACTGATATATATAATATGACTTTTGAACAGTATTAAGGTAAATACATTGTTTTTTCTCTATCAAAATCTTTCATTTGCTAACTATGCCTAACAGTAGTTAGTGCCTTCAGTAGTTTGAATCTTTTATTTAACTGGCAGTAGTGGCGCTCGCTGTATTGCAGTAGCTTGAGTAACGAAGATTTTTGTGAGGTAAGTGATTTGTGAAAGGTATAATTTAATGTTAGTCAGGCCCATTCATTTGTAGGGATTATTGAAAGTCAGATTGCGTTGCGCTAAAAAATATTGTGTGTCAGTTTAGTGTTGATCAGAATAGGTAAAGAGCGAAACGTCTGAGTACGTTCAATTCTGCTCAGCTGTTTGAAAATCAAATCATGTAAGAGGCTTGCCAGCACAGTAATTGATTAATTTTTCTAAGGGGACGTTTCACAATGCGGAAGTGTCCTATGCTCTTTGGTGCATAGACCGCACGTGGTCTCAGGCGCCGACAGTCTACCTGGTGAGCTAAAACACCTGAAAACGGTATTCCAACAGAATGGCTATTCCGATAGGCACATACGCCATGCATTCCGTTTCCAAGCAAACTCGAAGCAGGGATGTAAATGAAGATGCGGAGGCACCCACTGCAAATGCGTTCTTGCCCTAGTTTGGTGGTATGTCTTCGAGAATAGAAAGAATCCTCAAAAGGCACGACATCAAGTGTGTTTTTACGGCCACCAGCAAAATTGAGGAATTTATTGTGATCAGTCAAAGACGACCTCGGCCTTAGGAAACGTCGAGTGTATAAAATCCTATGCCAATTTGGATAATTTTATATTGGGTAGGCATCCGAACCGTGCAAGAACGTTGCGTTGAACACCATCGTCATACACACCAGGGGCAGTCTAATAAATCAGCAGTAGCGGAGCATTGCCTGAACGCGGGACATCGTATGTTTTACAAACAGACGAAAAATTTCATCCTCAGCGTCATCATTCTGGGACTCTGTAGTTAACGATGCCACACATATCCGTACAGCGGACAATCCTCTCAACAACGCTGCATGTTTTCAGCTAAGCGCCGCCTGGAATCCAGCACTGGCAGCCATTAAATCAAAAGAGTGAAAACAAGAACTCCCGATTCATCACATGACTGCAGCGCGCTACTGAGATTTAGTTCAGACGTTTACCGCAGGAGCGTTCGGCAGCACAGTCATTGCCCATAGTGCTAGTGTGGATGGCCTTTCTGCAGCTCCCAGCAGGGGGCACCAGGAGCGCCGCTTTCCTCCAACTACGAGCGTCTTCCCGCGCACGCGTATTGCTTGCTGCCGGCATGATAAATTTCGATTCCGCCGCGCGATTATCATCTTTGCCGCTCAAGGAGCTGTCTCGAGAGCGCTTTTGCTAGGCCGTTGCGCTGAGCTAGAGATCGCTGCTACGTTGTCCGTAGCTCGAGGTGTAGTGGTTCAGTCTGCTTTCCACAGCGCTGTGGCGAGGACGTCTTGTTTACGCCCCGTCCACGCGCTCGCGACTGCCTCTAGTTGTTTACTTCTTCGTCGTCGCTAGTTTAAGAGTCCATCACTACCGACGCAATATGGCACATTCATACAGACAAGATTAGTTTTCAACCCGATCATGCACGACCGCGAGCTTTTGAACTAGAACGTTTTCTACGTGACGACGTTAAAATTGAACAGCGGGATATAATTGGTATCCATCTCTCTATCACGAGCAGTGTTGTCTACGTCAAGTTAGTAAGTGACGAGGTGTGCAACAGAATCGTGCGCGCATATGCAAACGATCTTAAATTCAAAAATTCTGATGGCCATATTGTGGTGGTCTCTATCGATCACGCGGGGCTTGGCCTCCGTACGATACGCGTCTTCGAACTCCCTTTCGAAGTACCACCGGACGTAGTCACCGTGGCTTTCCAGCCTTACGTCAGAGTGGTCAGCCACATGTCTGAAAAATGGACCACCTTTACAACACACCCTGTTCTTAACGGGGTACGACAGATCAAAATTGAACTGACCAAACATGTACCATCCTATCTTGTCATCGGCGGATGTAGGGCGATCATTATGTATGACGATCAGCGACAAACTTGCTCCAATTGTGGCCAAGAAGGGCACGTCCGGTCTCCGACGACGGCTTACTCAAATCCCGACAGGTGAATCTATGCCTCCTTCTACGGTGACGACTCTTCCTCTCAACTATGCCGAGGTTGCGCGGGCAGCAACCCTTTCCGATGCTGACCACATTCATCCGATACCCCCCCCCCCCCTCCTCCCCCCCGATAGAGAGACCATGATGAATTCTGCAGTACCGGATCCGGCCTCTACAACGGCGTCCCCACCTGAAGATAATCACCGACCGACCTTGCAAGTAGGCATGGATGCCAGGATGGACATTGACCCACGGGTTGTGCCCACAGCGGCTTCTCTTCCAGACATCGGAGAAGCTGAAGAAATCCACCCACATTGGGTTACTGAAACACACGTCCGTAAACAGCGTTCCCCGCGGAAACACAAGAGACGGCGGCGTGCTCCATCGGACGAGTGTTTTCAGCGATCGTCTGACATGTACTGTGGACACTCCGACGACGGTACGGGCGGTGCAGAGGCCGCAGTAACATCCCACCCAACAGATCACCATGGTGACGGCTTCAGTCCGTCTGACCCCACAGAATAGCAGGATCACAAGCAGACAGCCGCTGCCGATTCTCATCCAGTAGAGCCGATGGAGAGCAACTATAGTATTTCATGGCGACTGTGCGCACGACAGTGAGGAAAAGCGGGGGTATTTACCCCAACAGTGTTGATCCTTTCCCGCCATAAGATACAGTGATGAGACAGCCTTACAAAGGTATTGATGGCCAACACGGGTACTATGGATAGACCTCAAACTTATCGCGTTGCGACTATAAACTTGAACACTACACGGACGCGATCTAAGTTATCCTTGCTTCAGGATATGTTGGATTCTGCTTCCATCGATGCAGCCCTTCTCCAGGAAGTGTACGTCGACGACTTCAGAAGCATGTAGGATTACGATGCTTGCGTCTCTCCAGTTTCCCCCACAGGCAGCGGTGTTGCTGTACTTCTTCGGGAAGAGTTAGTGGCGGACGATATCCTCTTTCTGCCTGGGGCAGCATAACGTAAAGCGCAATTTCAGGGTTAGGCTCGTGATTGTTAGTCCGAATCTGTAATAATCCACGTTTTTCTTGTCATTTAAAGAAGCCTCCTTAACATCCAAATAATAATAATTATTCTCCACATCTAATTCATAAATATACTGTGGCTTAAGTGCAATACTTAGAGCCAAAACAGAGACACTGACACTCCACAACATGTAATAGCACAAACCAGATTCTGTTATCACTTGTAAATTCTTATTCAAATACGCAGTCAGATAACTTAGATATTCATTGTTACAGGTTCATTTGTTCCTGTTTTTTTCATATTCGATATGCAGTCAGATAGCTTACCTAAATGTTAGTTTTAAGTTTTTCATGTAACAATCTGCTGAGGGCTTAAATGACAGAGTAAGGCAGTGAAACTGACACTCATACAAAACGCACACAGTGTTATGCGGGTTAGATTCCGATTACTGATAGCTCAGGTTGCTTATCGTTTCCATTTTCACAGACAAAAATAGGCTTTATTTGTTGTGGGTGCGTTACATATGGCGAACTCTGTTGCTAGGCGACACAATTGTAAATCATAAAAATGCAGTCAGATCAACTTTACACACAGAGTGTGTATCTTGCATTATCAGCACTCATTATCTGTGTTTCGTAAGTGATTTTGTAGAGAGACAGATTCGTTGGCGAGAAATTACTTCCTGTCATACCTTTTCTGATTATTACTAACGATGGCTCACAACACGCTAGTCGCAGAGAACTTCCAGATGCAGATACACCCTGATGACGAGATTGACTTTCCAGAGCATTCCCAGCTTCAGAGACTGATGTGGAAAATGTTCGCACAGATAATGAGACACAAGTTTCTTTTGCCTCATTACAAGGGTCAAACAATGCAATGGATGAACTTAGCGCAATAAAGAAAGCACTGTCGAATTTTCAAATAGTGAAGTATCACAGCACAGTGACACATCACGACAAATCTTTTCTAAGACCGTAAATTCAGGTTCTGGAAGTCATTCTGAGGTACAAGCAGCACCTTAGGCGCCATCATATAACAGCAATGTTCAGTTTGGTACGAACGATTCATTGCAAACATTGCTAGAAACCATGTTAAACAGGTTCCAATAAGATACACAAAAGTCTCAACAATTCATGCTTACAAAAATCCAACAAGAGACACAAACCACGTTTACCGAGTCTAAACAGGACACACAAACAATGATAGAAGGCTTGAAAACTCAAATTACGACATCGCAAATAGAAAATAAAACAATTATAGAAGGCTTGCGAACTCAAATTGCGCAGATTAACATGCCGCAAACAGAAAATAAAACAATTATGAATGAACTGATCAAAACACTGCATGAACAATTGCTCGCTAAAGTGCAGACCTTAGAAACTAAACTTAACACCGTTGAGACTGTGAAGACTCAAAAAACAGAAGGAATCTCAAGGTTTGAGACAGCTTTCCAAAGGCACAAACAAAATGCGTTAACTGCTGTTAAAGCACCAATACCCAGTACTTTGATCGCGTATCTGAAACAGCACTATGATCAAAATGCCGGTAAAATTACAGAAATTAGCACCAAAACAGATTCTGTACAAGAAACTGTTCATTCTATTGTAGAGCAGTTAGGCACAATTTCTCAAAAAACTGACGACCCAATGAGAAAGTTACAGACGTGTCCAACAATGCAGACGCAAGCTCTGACATCACTGCTCCTGTACACAACTCCGAAACGGAAGAATTTTTAAAAATGAAACACGTACAGGAAGGGTAAATACTCATCAACACGGAAGTAAAAGATCGATTAAATTCTTTAGAACGAAATATTCTTAACGCTGAAAAAATGCCAGCTCCTACTGGAGCGCAAACAGTTTGGGAAATTAAGCAACAATTGGATTGCGTCAAAGGTCAGATGCTCGTCGACAGCATAGCTGACAATATTAGAGGACAACCTCATTCAGAACGCATTTGTTCTAGTGTCCATCAACCTGAACATTACAGTAGGCAACAACCAGACCAATCGACGAGATTATATCTCCACAATTTTGAACCAAGAAGGGACGATGCACGAAAGAACCTGGCTTGATGTCCCCTTATCTTTACCCCCTGAATGACCGATTGCACTCAAGTTGGAATTCATGTGCTCTTATATGAAAAATGAGCTGGCTTCTAGAATGCGTTCAATAGCGCAACAATGTCGATCATTGGCAGAATTTCAGCACGCCTTTTTGACAGCATAATGGTCTCTCATAATGCAGTCACACGTAAAAACCAACATATTAAACCAGAATCCGATCGAAAGATCGTAATTACCACCCCCCCCCCCCCATTGTACTTTCAGGACATGCTGTGTAGAAATCAGTATTTAGGCAATTAACACAGTCCAGCAGAACTTACCGGTGTTTGCATAACAAAAGCACGCAGTCAAATAAAACATGTCACTGTTGCTAGTATACGCAAAGGCGGTGTTGACGAATTCACAGTTCTTTTGCAAGAAATAGAAGATGATGACGGCAATCACCTCAATAGACAGGGCCCTGATAATAAAAAAATTGGAAATAATAGGCAAATGGAAGCTTCTGTGGACCAGTGCGGTAATGATGGCCACTCAAATGACCACTATGAGTATGAAAATCAGGCATACCACCATGACTGTTTGCAACAATTTGCACAGAACCCACAGTTTGCGCAGAACAATCAGCCAATGCAAGCTTTTAACAGTAGTCCTAACAACTACAACAATTACGTCCAACAAAACCATCAGCAAACAAATTATGATCAAGGTAGTGTGCCCAATCAACAATTCAGTGGCAACTCTGGTAATTTCCAAACAAACAGACGCAATGAAAATTTCCAGAATGGACGCTTTAATGGTAATAAAATTTTCAGAAACAAGGGTAATAGAAGAAACAATTCTTATGATAGCGACAGTTTCCAGGGAAACAGTGTCCCCCAGAACATGTATTATAATAATGCAAATCAATGTAGTTTTGACAATGATGGTAACAGTCCACCATATAGTTACAACAATCAACATTATTTGCCATCTAATAGTTATGGCAATGCAAATGAAGGTTGGGCAATTTCTGCCCAGAGTAATAATCATAATAATTCTGCTCCCAATTTACAAAGTAGACAACCGCAAATGTCAGCTCCACATTGGCAACCCATTCATGATGGTCATCAGCAAAATCAACGTGAATTTATTGAAATAAGGTCACCAGATCCTCGAAACAATTCCCGTGAAATAGTACTGTGACTAGCACAGACAGTAGCAAAAGCACATTATAGCAGAAACGACAATGCGGTTCTACTGGCAACTTCACCTACTCACAAGAGTAAGTGCCTACATCATATTTCAGACATAAAGCCATTCATTGAATAAGCTGTGTATTTTCAAGTGTATTATGCTATGTATGTTTTCTATATTATGTGTTAGTTTTAAGATGTAACTTTTTCATTATGTTAACAATAAGTGTTCACTGGAGGTAAGAAAATATGACGCCAATAGTCACTTCAAATATAATGGAAAGGTAAGAGCGGCACTGCAGCCGCATACTGCCGCCACAAAAAAAACAATGAGACAACTGGAAGCCATTAGCGATGAGTATTTGATATTTATCATGAAAGAGGAAAGGGACGCCAGTGCTGCCACAAAAAACAGAAACAATAAAGCAATTAAGATTAAGTTGTTTTGGGGTATTCTTGATGATGAGAGAACACGTAAGGTTGCCTCTGCTAAGCAGGCAAAGGAAAATTTTCACTTATCTTATAAGCCTAAAACTAATGAGATATCAATGGGTTGTTAGTAGTCGACTTCGGAGTAAGCTTTCGAGAGACAGTGAAGTGAGAGTAAAGCATTTTATTTTCTTTCTTTTAGCTTGACGCAGCTGGCCAAAAGATAGGTCAAGGCCAGACGCATTAGCGGGAGTTCGTTGCCCAGCTTAGGACGCTGTTCCAAGTTCATCTTTTTTTGGTGTAACTCCACTGAACGGGTGGTAAAATTTGTCACAGCCCTCGCAGAAGCGCTCCGTTTAAGAGAGAAACAGATTTACTACCTTGTGAAAGGAGGTGTTCAGCGTTGCCTCCACAGAAACACAAATAATTCCTTGGTCGTTCTACTTTTAAATAATAACTGATACATATTGTTGTATCATTAGCTTAATAAAAGAATCCAGCACTTACTAAGTGATGAAATGATTATTTTTCACAGATGACGGTAAGACATGTTACGCCTAGAAACTTCCTCTTGGTAAAGCATAATGTTAGTTTCCAGAATATTCCACAAGTTGCTGTATAGTAATACTTACCTATTGTATGTGCTGCCAGTAGGAACAGGTGCGGAAACGACAATTAAAATAACAAGATGACACCACTCCCAGAAAAGGATTAGTACTAAGTAATACAGGAGGATTCTAAAGAAATTCCTCCATATTAATGTAAGTAAATGAAGGTAAGATGCTTTGACGGTCCATTGTAGACACCTCCAATATTACATATTTTGTAAGAAAGTCTGTGGAAGACACTTCGATCATTATATTACTAATAAGTAGTCGTTGTTAAGGTTATTCTAGGTTAGGAAAATTTTTCCAAGGAGTAAAAGGATAGTCTCACAGAAATACAGTTCATGGCATAGCTCGAGAAAAACTGGAAATTATGAAGAAAGGTAAAACTAAAACCATGGAACAAGGTAACATTGAGGTTTGTCTCATATACTTTTTCACTGTCATAAGTAAACAGAGACAAATGCAGCGCTGTAGAATTTATAATCTATATACATACGCCACTAATGAAATGTTTTCAAATAATAGTAGAAATCAAACAAAAAAAGAAAGTATAAGAGATGGCAGTAAATCATAATAAAATGAAAGCAAGTTAACCACAAAAGGTTAATTTTAAAAAAATATTAAAATAGTTCCTGTAATAATAATCTTTTTTCCGGTGTCAGAGGAAACTGGACTTGGCAGCCACTCAAGAAAGAAGAAAACTTATTACTTGTTAGCATAGACAGTAACGAATTTCTTCCTTTAGAAACCAAAAGGACGACAATAAACGCTCCAGCACCCACTGCAACGTAAACCATGAATGTGAAAATAAGACTCAACAACAATTTTTCCATGTAACAGGAGCGGATGATCTTCATGAGAAGAAAGAGTTTCATGTAAGCGTGATACTACTATTAGTAGAAGGACTAATCAAATGTTTCCAGATGAAAAGACAAGAGAGAACATTATACTGAACAGTATTCCATAGTGAATACAACAATGAAAAAGCTAACTATATCAATACCCTTTACTACAATCCATATCTTGTAGAAACATAGATCCAATTTATGTGTAGTGTAGATTCCTATGTGTTTTGTGGTAGTTAGGGCGATGGTAGGTTAGTACTTCCAGTTACCAACCACAGTAGACCTCTGATCATACAAATAACTGCTAAAACAGCACGATATTATTCAACATATAATTAGTAAGACATTAAGTAAAACACTGATATATGTCATTATTAAGATTTGTAATCAATAATCACCAAATACTCCCTGTGCAGAACAATATTTTTTTATTGTTCTTGCATACATCTGCCTCAAGCAGCATATACTATGTCCATATGTACAAAGCATTTGTTATGTAATATAATATTTTTCATGTCTTTTTTGTATGGCACTGTGCAATGCAGCAGACTTTGTTTAATGTTTATATTATAAGCAAACACTCCCTGTGCAGAATTACTTAATACTCGGTTTGTACTTTATATGTTTCTCTTAATAAGCTTCAGGAGCAGATATCTTGATTAGTAAGTAAACAGTTTCTTAATGCCACACATATGAGTTTTATGTACAATACTTTTAGATTCATGTTAATATACTTGTGACTCATATGAAACAATTTAAAATTTCATTCATATAAACTTCATGTGTAGTTACTTATTTAACTATTTTTACTTATCTATACAGGAATATGGAAAAAGTTTTGTAAAGTTGCTATGGTAAGTATTTTCTGTCTGTAGAGTAACTGGGATCTGCCAGGGCACAAAAAAATTACAAAATGCACGTGTACACATGATGTTTGCAACAACGATGTCACTTCCAATGATGACAGCAACCAAGGAGGTCTCTCGTAATGAAAATTGTCTGCAGCTAAAGATGTCATGTAATATATACCTGTTCTTGAGTATCAGCTGGCAACCAAAGCTGAGCTTTGCCCTCAAGGGCCACAATTACGCAGTGCTCTCTCCGTGAAAGGACACTGACAGTGCAAGTGACAATGTCATCAAAACTGCAGTTTCTCCAAGTCAAGCTGTCAGTGTCATACACACTGTACACATCGCTGCATGATTGTACCGCTCTCAACATTGAGGTGTTAGTGACATAGACACTAAACACACCTCCACACACAGTGTATGATATTGTTTCTCCTCTCATATTTCAACAAGTGCAAAACAATACTAAACTGCCTAGGCAGTGAACATCCCCTTTTTACAAAACATTAACACTGCAAGTTTTTCTTGTTATTTTTCCAAACTTAACAGGTTGAAATTTTTCATTGATTAAAATGTGCCTAATTATTTATTTTAAAATGCTCCCAAAACTGTCTGAAGATAACTGAGCCAATAATGAACAATCCTAATATTAATAGAACTTCTACATCTTTATGTATTTTGCGTAAATATTAGAACATTTTAAGTAAGCAAGAAATGCTTCACTACATTATTTGTAAAAACAATGTTTACTGTTGAAACTATATGTTTATATCTACATGTGTTTCATAATTAAGAATTTTTAGCTCTTTTTGTTCTATTTGTACGTAAGTACCCTTCAAATTCTTAAAGAAGCTACAGGGAGGCTATGTAAAGAGTGTGTGAAAACTCTCCGCTACATTGATTAAATATTACATTGAGTATAAAAAAATAGTCAACTTAAGGTTATTCTTTGCGTTGTGTAAGATTCTGCAATTCTCTATGGAAATAAACAGGAACTCAGATATCGATAGTAACAATTTGAGGGTGAAACATGGGAGCGCCACTCTAAGTATTATTGTGAGACGAGGTCAGTCTGCGAGAGTAAAATTTCAGTATTGTTGGTCGAGAGCTCGGTGATAGAAGATGTGTGACGCTGCTATCACGTCGGTGTGCCACATCTTACCACACTCAAGGCCTGATTCCATTTATGTGGCTAGGAGATATTTAGATGGCTTAACTGCGCTTCAAGATGCAGTTCAATGTAAAATTCGCAAGCATAGCGTAAAGCGTAATTGCAGAGTTGGCTCGTGATTGTTAGTCCGAATTTGCAATAATCCTGTGCTGTGCTTGGCAGTTAAAGAAGCCACCTTATCCTCCAAATGATAATATTCTCCACATCTAATTCATAAATATGCTGTGGTTATTAAATGTTGTTATACTTTGAAATTTAAATAATTTCTTAATCTGACACTCAGCCATTATTGATACTTATAAGGTCATTGTCAGGCACTTTGCCATTATTAAAACTTGTCAAACTTTCATTGTTCATGATGATTTCTTGACGGTTTTAAATAGACATAATTTATGAAATCCCTTCTTACAAGTTATGAAGTGGTTAACAGGACCCAAGCAAACTCCTTTTTATTAAATTCATTCTTAGTAACATTAAGCTTTAGCCGCTGTAGCTGCATGCTGTTTCGAATTGCTGTAAACCACTTGGAAAAAGGCAATCATCTAACGAGGTGAATGCAAAATTTAGGTCCAAAACAGAGACACTGACACACCGCAATATATCTACTCTAATCCAGTAAATCCCGTTGCTCAAGCCAGATTCTGTATCACTTGTGAGTTCTTATACAAATACGCAGTCAGATAGCTTAGATATTCATTGTTACAGGTTCATTTGCTCCTGTAGTTTTTCATATTTAAATACGCAGTCAGATAGCTTTTCCAAATATTAGTTTTAAGTTTTCATGCAACTATCTGTTGAGGGCTTGAATGACAGTGAAACTGGCACGCATACAACACGTACACAGCGTTATGAGGGTTAGATTCCTATTGCTGATAGCTTAGGTTACTTATCGAGTTCACAGACGAACATAGGCTTCACTAGTTGTAGGTACGTTACGCCTTCTGTTGCCACGCAAGTAGTTGTTTGCTTAAATTTCCTTGCCATCACCTTTCTTAAGATTCGGCAGATTCATTGCCGTAGCTGGCTGGCGATCATTTAATCATCCCCTTTTTAACTAATCAGTGTTTTCTTTGTACTATCAGTAACTTTTGTAGTAAATATTATGTGGCACCCTTTTCCCTCCTGTGCGGTTCGTGAGCGATTGCAGTAAATTCCACCCACTTCAAATTATCATCATTATTTAGATTAGGCTTAGAATAGATTCTTCTCTCAGAAGATTCTCTTCTATACTTTCTGTGTATTTCATTCACTGATTGGATGTCACGGTTTCACTGGAATGAATTCATATTATTGAAAACCACACGAAGGAGAATATGTACTGACGTAGCAGAGACACAGCTTTAGAGGCGCTTGAAGTACGAACATGGCAGATCGTGTTGTTAGCCCTTCTCACTGCTACTAATATTCTTTGTGAATGCTGAAATACTCCCGCTCGCCTATCTGACTATTTCCTTGTGTTATGGTCACTACTATTACAACAGTTCTGTGACCATGCTACTCATTACGAGTTGAATCTTGAAGATCTAGATGGTGACATTTTAGCTTAGCACGTCGATTTATGAAATGATGAACTTCAATAAAATTTATATCTCACACAATTATCACAAATTATATTGCTGTGGGCCGTACTACGAGTTATTAGTTTGCCTAACTAGCACACTACATGAAACCATAGTGTACTTTGTTTAAAGTCTGATTCCTTCCATAAACGCGAGAGTAATGGAAACAGTACGCAAGCTAGACACCAACCTCTCAACTCGACTTGTACGACCAACTACTCTATTAGCAGCAGTTATTAGTTTTGTTGGTCTCCTACTATTCTGGAGTGTTAAGCCTACGCTTTATTAATCGGCATACAGCAATAATTAAATAAACTAATAGTAGACAAATGCTGTCGTGGCTCTAAATATGACACCAAGTAAAGAAACAGAATTTCAAAACGACAAATAAGAATTTCTCATTTTCTCTCATTGCCAATAATATATAAAATACTGTATATTGTTTGCAGAATAATACACACTCGTAACAAGTTTTGGAATGTTACGAGATTATGAATTTCTCCTGACATGGTATTACGGCTGTTAAATCCTCATTCATCGAAAATGCGCATAGATTCATATTGAAAGTTAACAGACCTTATAGAACAACATTTCACAACTGCCCACTGCATGTGGTACAGAAAGGGACAGCCAAATAAACCGAAATTGTCACAATCACCTTAATAAGTGTGATACAGGTGATACGACAAGGAAGATGGATGAAGGAGCGAGCTGTGAGGTTGCAGCATATTATTAAGTAAACAACTGTATATCAAGCATTAACTTGGCGATTGGTCAGTTTACTTCAGTTCCCTCAACCACAGCTGGATTCGGTTTTTTTCCAGCTATGAGACTCCTCGCCTGTGTTCATCACACGACTATCTAACATCATCTAACAATGAAAAACACTACGAAAAAGAATAAAGTTTTCCTAAGGTGATGAGCCGGTGAAATCACAAGGACCGATAGATTCCTTCGATATCATTAAGATGTTTTAAACCTCTACGCAGTATGTAATATAGAATGCATTGGTCACATAACGTGCTGCATTATTTTTTTATTTTTATTTTTTTTTTTTTTTGTCGTCAGTCTACTGACTGATTTGATGCGGCCCGCCACGAATTCCTTTCCTGTGCTAACCTCTTCAACTCAGAGTAGCACTTGCAACCTACGTCCTCAATTATTTGCTTGACGTATTCCAATCTCTGTCTTCCTCTACAGTTTTTGCCCTCTACAGCTCCCTCTAGTGCCATGGAAGTCATTCCCTCATGTCTTAGCAGATGTCCTATCATCCTGTCCCTTCTCCTTATCAATGTTTTCCACATGTTCCTTTCCTCTCCGATTCTGCGTAGAACCTCCTCATTCCTTACCTTCTCAGTCCACCTAATTTTCAACATTCGTCTATAGCACCACATCTCAAATGCTTCGATTCTCTTCTGTTCCGGTTTTCCCACAGTCCATGTTTCACTACCATACAATGCTGTACTCCAGACGTACATCCTCATAAATCTCTTCCTCAAATTAAGGCCGATATTTGATGTTAGTAGACTTCTCTTGGCCTGAAATGCCTTTTTTGCCATAGCGAGTCTGCTTTTGATGTCCTCCTTGCTCCGTCCGTCATTGGTTATTTTACTGCCCAAGTAGCAGAATTCCTTAACTTCATTGACTTCGTGACCATCAATCCTGATGTTAAGTTTCTCGCTGTTCTCATATCTACTACATCTCATTACCTTCGTCTTTTCCGATTTACTCTCAAACCATACTGTGTACTCATTAGACTGTTCATTCCGTTCAGCAGATCATTTGATTCTTCTTCACTTTCACTCAGGATAGCAATGTCATCAGCGAATCGTATCATTGATATCCTTTCACCTTGTATTTTAATTCCACTCTTGAACCGTTCTTCTATTTCCATCATTGCTTCCTCGATATACAGATTGAAGAGTAGGGGCGAAAGGCTACAGCCTTGTCTTACACCCTTCTTAATACGAGCACTTCGTTCTTGATCGTCCACTCTTATTAATCCCTCTTGGTTGTTGTACATACTCGAACAGCTTGCACCATTTTATATTGTCGAACGCTTTTTCCAGGTCGACAAATCCTATGAAAGTGTCTTGATTTTTCTTTAGCCTTGCTTCCATTATTAGCCGTAACGTCAGAATTGCCTCTCTCGTCCCTTTACTTTTCCCAAAGCCAAACTGATCGTCACCTAGCGCATTCTCAATTTTCTTTTCCATTCTTCTGTATATTATTCTTGTAAGCAGCTTCGATGCATGAGCTGTTAAGCTGATTGTGCGATAATTCTCGCACTTGTCAGCTCTTGCCGTCTTCGGCATTGTGTGGATGATGCTTTTCCGAAAGTCAGATGGTATATCGCCAGTCTCATATATTTTACACACCAACGTGAATAGTCGTTTTGTTGCCACTTCCCCCAATGATTTTAGAAATTCTGATGGAATGTTATCTATCCCTTCTGCCTTATTTGACCGTAAGTTCTCCAAAGCTCTTTTAAATTCCGATTCTAATACTGGATCCCCTATCTCTTCTAAATCGACTCCTGTTTCTTCTTCTATCACATCAGACAAATCTTCACCCTCATAGAGGCTTTCAATGTATTCTTTCCACCTATCAGCTCTCTCCTCTGCATTTAACAGTGTAATTCCCGTTGCACTCTTAATGTTACCACCGTTGCTTTTAATGTCACCAAAGGTTGTTTTGACTTTCCTGTATGCTGAGTCTGTCCTTCCGACAATCATATCTTTTTCGATGTCTTCACATTTTGTACATTAGAAATTATTGTTGTAACACAGACACACGCACACAAACTCTCGTATATATATGAGGCCTTCTGAAGCCTTCAGAAGTATATGATGGGATAGTCTATGTAATTCCATTACACAGGCTGACACAAAAATGGCGCAGTACACAGGAGGAAAGGAAATGATACTTCATGGGTTGACATGGATTTTGTTTCAGTGATTAAAAAATAGAGTCAAATTTACAAAGGACTTAGCAATGTGAACCCACATATCACTGTGGTGTAGCACCTGCTATGGCCTGGGTGCATGCAGTGGTGCGGTTGGGAAGACCGTTGCGTCCTCTTCTGAGTCATGCTGACCAACAAATGTGGTGACTGGTCTTTGATATCCTGAATACTGGCATTGGGGCGGAGATAATATCCGAGCTGGCCCCACACGAGTTCTATTGGGGACAGACCTGGGCATCTCCCTCTACGCAGGAGTACCTCAACACTGTGCAGGCCGTTCAAGGAAATACGTACCATGTGTGAACCAGCATTATCCTCTTTAACAATAAAACAACAATACTGTCCCGTGTGAGATATGTAACACATGAGGACGCAAGATGTACGTCACGTACATTCGTGTCGTCAGAGTTCCCTCAAACACTTACCCGCGGTGTCCTGAGGTCGTACTCGGTGGCTTTCCAGTCGATGACTCCAAGAGAAACAACAATCTGTCTCTCGCCAGATCCCTCCATACGCGACGACGAGGGTCACCCAGGTGGTGCAGAAACGCGATTTAACGCTGAGCACAGTGTGACGGCATTTATCATCAGTCCATGCGTCCAGGGCGCGGCACCAGTCCAAACACAGCCGTCTGTGTTGTAGTGTTAACGGCAGCCTACAAACAGGACGGTAATTCCCTGCTGATAGTCTCCGACTGATATTTCGGGACGACACAGTCCCTCACATGGCCTCGGATGACACGTGCAGATTTGATGCGGTTAATATTTGTGGCCGATGCAAAGTACGGTGATTCTGCATTGTGGTGGTCAGGGGTGATCGACCGGGACCCTGGTGGCGACCACACTTGCCCTCATGTTCCCCTGGAGTCCAGCAACGGGTCACTGTCACATCTGAATGCCACACAAATCTCGATACTTCAAGATGTGACCAGCGAGTCGAACTGAGACCCACAATGAGATCACTGTCAAACTCAGAAAAAATGTGGGTGAGACATTCACCCTGTTAACACATTAAGACCATCTCCCTAACAGTTGACGAAACATATCGGACAGGTCAGAAAATCTTAAAAGTCTTATCACATTCGTCTGAAAGTCACTGAAAACAGACGACTGATCTGTCGGCAAATCTACTGCAGTCCTCTTATCTGAAAATACATAGTCCTCTGTACGCCACAGACACCACACATTGCAGGGTCCTCCCGCCGTTGCAAATAGCCCTACGTCATAGAGTAGTGCTGTATGCGAAGAGAATGAGGACGACGTCATCCCGTCTTCGTGGCTGGAAAGGAGGTACGACATGGCAGCGTAGCGGGCTTTACAAAACGCAGTTTATTATCTGTCACTTCCAGCTATTAGTCTTCTCACCGACGCATGACTTTATACCCAACTAGATGTGATGACAAACAATTCGTTTACTAGTACTAGGATGACGGAATATGAAGAAAAGAATCTTATTTATTTTGTTAGGAAAACAGGCATGGGATTCCTCCTGAGTTTACTACCAGTGAAGGAAGAGCACGAATAGTTCACTTTATGGCTTCAACGAAGGCTGTACTATAGTTTTCCATGTTCCTAAAAAAGAGAAAGCTGTGTCTTGGCAATAAGCCTGCTTAATGTTATTCCCACAGATTCCCACGTGGAAGATAAACAGAAACCATCCATTGTAACATTTTGTAATAGCACCAAAAGTGAAGTTGCCATTTTAGATAAACTGACCGCATCGCACAATATTGCAATATATGTGCGCCATTGTCCCATGTTTATATTTTGTGCAATGATCTGTATGAATGGAATCAGTGAACTAATAATTAATTTTTCCAGGAATTAAAATCGTATCAGGAGACAATAATTTCTGAAACAGCTAACTCATGGATAAATTTTACTTTATTTCGATTCGACACCTCATTTGAGTACGTCATCAATTCATACGTATCTTTAACAGAGGGTAGCATGTACAGAAGAAGTAAGAGACGGACGCAGATTTCAAGAAAATGCGACTCGGGTGGATAGGAAAACGTGTAATACCTACACAGTGAAGAAAATACTTACAAGTCTTGTTAAATATCAAAAACAAACCTATTTGATGTACACTGAACTATTCCCTAACATTGCTGCAAAATTCCACATTTGTTAGCACAGTCCAACAGTGATGATTAGACATTTGATTACTTAATATTTCTACTGTTGTTGTGCTCTTATGAAACGTTTCTGTATCTGTAAAGATATTTGCCATTCGTAATGTGTTTAGTTGGTACACTTAAATAAAAGAGCAAGTGAATGAGAGATGTAATGAATTTCGTACATCACGCCTGATCTACCTGAGGAGAACACCACTCCCAAAGGAAGGTTAATTTACGCTGAGTAACCTCCATTGTTTCTGTACCTACTTTCAAAATTGAGATTTCTTTAGCTTCATTAATATTTTGGGTAATTTTCCAATTTTCAGTGTTTCATTTAACGATTACACAATCTGTTGATTGATCTGGGAGCCTACAGTACAGCTTAAGGAACTCAAAGTACTTTCCATAAAATCCAGCAGCTCAGACTCTAGAGTTCGGAGCCAGTATGAGTTCACGTATATTAAACTCACGTGCTTATATCACTAGGTGACTGCTCGTATTGCATATACAGTTCAACACATTCCTGAGTCCATCCAGGTGCGTACTGACTTCGAGAAGTTCTTGGAATGAACATTTTGGAATAAGAATTTAGAGTACCCACAATTCTGTCATAATTGTAGGCAGACCACTATACAGTATCATCAACCCCCATTTTATAGTAGCTGAGGATGCGCGCGACTGCCGACGTTTTGGAACTAAGGCAACAAGTGGAACTGAATTTTTAAACCATACTGGATATTTCAAGAATGAGATTTTCACTCCGTAGCGGAGTGCACGCACACTCCACTGAAGGGTGAAAATCTCATTCTGGAAACATGCCCCAGACTGTGGCTAAACCACGTCTCCGCAAATCCTTTCTTCCAG
The DNA here is from genome assembly GCF_021461385.2 of Schistocerca piceifrons. Classification (NCBI taxonomy): domain Eukaryota; kingdom Metazoa; phylum Arthropoda; class Insecta; order Orthoptera; family Acrididae; genus Schistocerca; species Schistocerca piceifrons. Next base: position 489,074,476 of record NC_060141.1, read on the forward strand.
GAGTGCTAGTTCTGCAAGGTTCGCAGGAAAGCGTCTGTGAAATCTGGAAGGTAGGAGACGGGGTACTGGCAGATGTAAAGCTGTGAGGACGGGGCGTGAGTCGTGCTTGGATAGCTCAGATGGTATGCTGGCACGATAGCTCAGCGTGGGCGGTCAGAGGGTTACCTGCCCTACGTAATAAAAAAAACTGAGTTAATGGATCAAAGATAAACCTGAACAAGCGTCATAGGACGTCCGCCCCAAACAACTACAACGACCGCTAACGAACAAAACCAGAGTAAGAAAAGAAAAAAAGGATGGTAGAGCAAAGGTCTCGAGTTCGAGTCTCGGTTCGGCAAGCAGTTTTAATCTGCCAGGAAGGTTCATACTGGATGTATTCTATGTTGGCTATGGGGAAACACTTTCATTGACAGATGTTCATAATACCAGTGACCAGAATAACCGTTTTGTCGTCTAAAAGATGTAAATGTACCTGGATGTTTAGGATTGTAAACAACATTGAAATTGTTCACTTCCACCCAGTCCCTGAGAGTGGTTCTATTCCTTCTCCCGTAATTCCTCATTCATGCCTCAGGATGTTAAAATCGTCAACAAATATCATTGGTTGTCTGACAGACCTTATTGTGGAGCATGGCAGGCTTGTGGGTATTACCCGCAGTTACTGGGAAATTCAACTGCAGGAAAAGTATGTCTACTGTTCTTAAGAGTTGCTGTAAGGTCTGTGTGGAAAGTCTTAAGACATGTAGCACTTCCATACTGCTGTTTTTGATTCCCTCGGCAGTAGTGTAGTCATAATTTTTTCCTGTCTTCAGCAGGTGTCTTCTTAACTGGTGTTACATCAACACCATTCTCCAGATAAAGGTATGTTAGATATTCGCTCTTCCTTGGTGAGATGTACACAGTATTCAAGTGACAGATTCGTAAATTGCAAGCAACGTTAAACGAGTAATATACTGTGCGTCTGGTTAGTTCTGAGGAGGACTACATATAAATGTGTTTCGTTGCGTATGCTCCACTGCTGTGTAACTTCGTAGAATGGCTTGAATGCATGGATAGTGCTGTTCATAGTTCACGTTGTTAAACTGCATTCAGTGGCATGGCCTACCAGGTTAACGAACAAATCCAGGTCACACAGGAGAATGCATGAATCTATCAGAGATAATTACCATTTATTAACAGTTTTCCAATTTACGTCTAAAATGTAGTCAGCAGGAATTGATAAATATTCATAAATAACATAAGAGTCAATGTCTCTTTACAAGAATGTAAATTTTGTATATTTGCAAATAAATAGAATCAAAAAATACAATAATATGACTTCTAAGAAACCAACTTTTTTCCGACCTTTAATTAGTAGCTTCATCAAGATAGTTACTGGTGTTGTTTGACTGCGTGCAGATATCAGACAATCCAAACTGGACCATAACGACCAGATAAGTGGCGGCGGTGGCCACGGCTGGCTTCACCATGGACAGGTCCAGAGAGAAGAGCCCTGCTGCAGTGTAGCTGACCAGACTCCCAGCCAGCTGCTGGGCAAACAGCTGAAGTTCTGCAGGACAGCTGCAGTCGCCTTGTACTGGCAACAGCAGCAGCTTCTTCACCAGACGGCCCGTGCGGCCAGATTCTCGTTTTACCGCCTCACTGCTGTAGGCAATGCTGCCAAGCCACCAGACATTGACTGTAACCACTAAAAAGCACAACAGTATAAGGTGAGATTCTCCGTATGCCGACGTTGATATCTTTAATTTCATAACGGTCACCACAAGTGTGTATGTGTATGACAAGCCACACACAAAGCAGCTAATTAGCTGTAGGAGATTTCGTATGCTGAAGAGGTTGTTCACATTTTGGCTAAGTTCACAGAGAAGGAAGTGGACCCGCCGTAATTGTATTAAACGTGTATGACTGTTCGCTGTTGTCACTGGTGTATGAGATGATAATTTGCTGCTACTAGTTCTTCTGCTCGATGTGACAGTAGACTCTGCATTGCCAAAGAGGAATCGTTCTCTTGCGTTGGGCTTTCGGACTCTCAACGTAGTGTGTGAATCGCAGAAATTACTAAGGGATGTAGCCACTTTTAAATCTAATTCTTCTTCTCTCAATATCCGGAATACTTGTAACAACTTCTCATTAAGTTTCTTAAACCTCTCTCGTAATAACTGGTTGAGGGTGAAAAACTGTAGAATATTACAACTTCTGATAGTGTCTATACCGATCGATGGCATCAGTATGTAAAAATTATAGCTACCTGGGAATATCCATAAATAGTTGCCATAAACTACACCTAATAAAATATACATTCCAGTAAACATGAACCAGAGAAATGATGCAGAATCTGTGCCACGTTTCGTACGCCCTTCATACAATAAACTATCTACTGCAACTATTTTAACAAACAAAGAGTTTATAAGTTTCTGCTTCACTCTAAGACTGCACAGTACTGGAGCAAATGCAGAAGCTATGCAGAGTATGTCGCTGCAAATATCAGAATATTTTACTATACTGTCTGTATAACTATGACTCTGGAAGACTGATGAAATTTCAAGATAGACGGGAACCAATAACAGCAAGCTCACAACAGTACTTAATAGTTTTCCTGCAGTAGATGCAACTAGTTTTACATTTATGTAATCGAAGGAAAAAGGGGCAATGCCTATAGCCCTGCTGAAAAGGAATAAGAACTTCAGCACATCACACATTTTATGGGATTCGTCTGTTTTAACTGAACGTTCTTACACGACTGTTCTGAAATATAAAAGGCTGACACCAGCCACGACCTTACATGCGTTGTGTCAGTACATCGATTTTGTAAGCAATTATGGCTATAACTGGACGGATATTCTACGGTGTCACTTACTTATGATGAAGCAATTGGAAGTTAACGAGTTAACAATGACTAAGCGTATTTTTCATTATTCAGTAGGTCTATTTTTCATCGAGAAATTAGCCACTGAGTGTAATTCAGAAGGAGAAACTAAAGTGTTTAAAATCAAAGTGCTTCTTTTGAATTTTGCGATCCATAACCTGGTGCATACTTTATCGTTTTCTCAATAGTAGAAAAACCTTCTACATATGCCTCATTTGGATTCACAGTGTTATTTGTAATAAATAATAGCAGCTTTATTCAGCTTGCTACAAATAATTAGATTTTTTTCTCCAGTTCTGTTTTCAGTTATATAACGTACATACAAGCTTAAAAAATGTTTGTTTGCTTCAGTTAGTAGACACGACATACAAGCATGATAAAATTATTTTAGCAATTGCGCTCTTCTTACTGAAACTTATTGTAAGTCCTAATTCTTAATTTTAAGTATTGTTAAACTATGTGGCATTGTGTGAGCGTCATTAATTACCAAATAACAGTTGTAGGTAGTGTAGCAATTGTCGCTACCAAACTGTTTTTCAAGTGTTTCACGTAATTTTACAAAGAGTAACTATTCTTCCAGTAAGATCATATTTGACACACTAAGTTTTAAAACAGTTGAATGTATGAAAGCAGAAATCATGAAATGATAGTGTAGGGGTGAGCGAGAGAAAACTTTTAATGACTGACTACTTTCAACGATAAGAGAAAGTGCGAAATTCATTTGCAGAAGTGTGCAATGATAATATTTCAAAACTTGATCATTATCTTTATTCTTATTTTTTGCCGTATTCGTTGTCGTTACTAATTCGACGATTCTGTGAACAAATGTGAGAAACTTTGTCTTTTCTTGTCTGCACTCCAACAAGATTCTTAACAAAATTTCACTAATTCTATAACAGCGTACCCATTTCTTCAATAGGCACAATTCATATTTCTTGTTGCTGAAATGCAATTTCCGTTTCACACTTCATACCAAATTTGAAAATTGTTACGCTGTATCATTTTGTACTTATGCTATGTACTTCGAAAAATTTTGTATAGGGCTATCTTTGACATATTATCATAACGCGTGATTATCATCGCATGTTTTCAAGCATATGAATAGAAAAATATCTGACACCGTGTTTAGAGGTGGGAACGAATTTCCATATAGTATCAGACATCCTCAGTCTGGGAGTAAGATTAAATTATTATTTATAAGCATGAAACTTCATATGTACCTACACTGAACGTCAGCTACTTTGTCTGACACAAAGCTTAATACTAAGATAAGAAGTTTTGTGGATGAACCATGTTGCTACTGATGATACAAAATTATTACTATTGGGGTCATATTAATCTGACACATTCCTTCCTTCGTTAGTGTTCTATGTTACTGGTGTACAGTTTCCAGTGGAGTTATGGTTTTTGATTTTTATTGTGTTGACATGTTTATCTCATGAAATATTTAGAGTCTAAATATCTCACAACTAAGAGAGTTCACAGAATTTCAATATAAATTTGAATGTCATGGAAGAATAAATTACACTGCTATTATTACATTTCACATCCAGTTCAATCCCATGACGAGCCTCCAGTATCGACGTTTTCAATGGTTAAATTAATGTTGACTACGCTATCAAAATGAAATGAACAGTTTTCTCCATAGTGATTATTGTTCCACATGTGGCCACTGCAACTTTTTATTTTCGATGTATTGGTTATAAAGATTTGCAAAATACTATCGCATGTGTGTATGTCATGATGTTCTATTAACTTGTGGCTTGCTCCATTTACAAAGGAAACAAGATCTGAACTCAATTACGAAAAATATTCATGTCAAACACTTTACCAAAGTCACTGGTGTTGAACACAAAAATACATGAGTAATACTTAGTTTCTTTGAAGTACCATGTGAAGTTATTGTCCCAATATTTTTATTCTGTCTTTATTTCTTGGCTATATCCTGCTTTAAAGTGCGTTTGTGTGAAAGATTAAATGCTGTTGGCCAAATGATAGGAGCTCGACTTTTTTTACTATACTGGTGGATTACATTCCTTATACTTATGTTATAATGAAATCTGCACCTTTCGCACGAGACAGTTGCAAAATCCCCCGACTGGGATTCGAACCCAGGACTTCCAGCTCACATAGCAGACGCTCTATCAGACTGAGCCACCGAGTACACAGACGAGAATGCGACTACAGGGACTTATCTCTGCCACGCTCCCCGTGAGACCCACACTTTCCACCTTCCCGTCCACACGCTATATTTGTAGGGCCCCTTCCCACCATACTCAGTACTCGCGACAGTTGAAAAATGTGTGCCTCGACTGGGATTCGAACCCAGGACTTCCCGCTCACATGGCAGACGCTCTATCAGACTGAGCCACCGAGTACACAGACGAGAATGCGACTACAGGGACTTATCTCTGCCACGCTACCCGTGAGACCCACACTTTCTACCTTCCGTCCACACACTATATTTGTAGGGCCCCTTCCCACCATACTCAGTACTCGCGACAGTCAACCATTTGGGCTGTGACCGCTGTTGCGTGGAACTTAAACTGACTATTAAGATAACTGTTTTTCAGTCTAAATATTGTTATACTTGAAAGGGATTTCATGCATGAGTTCAGCGGAATAAGTCAGTATATAATTGGTGGAATTCCGTTGTTCTATGATCTGTCTATTGGTCTAAGGTCCCCGTTGAGGATTTTTCTCCAAATTAGGTGAATTAGGTCAAGAAGTGGAACCAGAATTCTGAGGTTGTGGGCCAAATGTCAGTAAGAGGCAGAAGAGAAGGTCAATCCGAGGGAAACATTTCGGGGGGGGGGGGGGGGGCGGGAGAATTCAAGGTCAGCGGAGTTGGCAGAGGACTGTGTGTTGTCACAATCAGACCGAGAAGGAGAGACCGTGAAGGGGACTGGAGTCAAAGCCCCAGGAAGAACAAGGGTAGAGGAGAGTGGAGAGTAGGCTGACTGATTGACAGCCAGCGTGTGGAGATTGGTGCTGCGTGGGCGAGTGGAGTGCCGGCCAGTGTCAAGGAGAGCGCTGCCGGAACATATAGAGGTGACAATTGATCTGGTAAAGCCAGAGCAGGAGTGTCAGGGCAGGGGGCACTAGAGTAGAGGACCCTGGAGTGGAATGTGCTAAAACAGGAGGCACTACAGCAGGAGGCAGTGGAGTGGGGGGCACCAGAGTGAGACATGCCACAGCAGGGGGCACCAACGTGAAGGGTCCCAGAGTAGGGACAGGAAGCAAAAGAAGTGGTCAAATGCACCGAACCAGAAGAAGGTGTGCAAGCATGAGACAGAAACCAGGTAAAACACAAGAAGACAGAAAGCATGGGATGTGAGAAAGCAAAATTACCTGGTCGAGCACAGTACGCTGGGGACGAAGTCCTGGAATCAAAACAGTCGTCTCTCAGGCACGAGCAAGACAGAAAGAAGAAACATTTACCTTATTACCACTTTATTACCCTTTTGTGGGGCATACACACTACAAGACGATAAATGTGCCCAGGTAGCTAAGATCCATTATTACACGAAGTACACAGTGATTTATAATTTTAGCTAGTCTATAACTACGTGCCGCAGTAATTATATGTAGACATTTCCTCCTTGTTTACAGATTAAGACTAGGATTCAAACGCTTCAGTACTTTATTCACGACGAACTTGGTTGCCGTTTATAGACAGTATTGCTCTAGCGTTCACACATGATGCTGCCACTGCAACAGTGTAGAATCAAGGCAACTGAAAAAATCGTCCTCATCTGATGAGAGTTATTACTAACACAATCACAGTTCTTGAAGATACAAGCTGAGTAACCAGTCTATGGTACCACAAAGAAACATTACAGTAGGTAAAGTCTGTGTAGGCCGCACTAGCAGTGTCTCAGGCTTCTACTGGGTGACCTGTACTCTGAGGGATATACTTGCAGACGTCCGATGGAAGGCGTTGAGCCTGGAACTCTCACTGACTGTCAAGCAGCTGGGCGGTGCCCTATAAAAGGCCACCCAGAGGACAAATACCTGAAAGTTTTCTAGTATCATCCGGCTCGCGGAAGAGAGCTCGTGCCGGCTGTATGCAGAGGATATGGCGCCATCACATATTGCAGCGGCTTCCGCAGGCGCACAACTGAGTTGCAGGCCACTTGACAGGGCAGCAGCTCATAGCAATCTCTTGTAGGTGTCTGGCTGGATCCATTGGCACCAGCCACTTGCCTCAAGAATGATATTCGTGTGTAAGATCGAATGGCTCTTTTCATACTGTTAACTGAAAAGTTGTACACATACCTTAAAATTCGTTCCAGGAAATCGGACGAATCTTTCTGAATCTGCCTGCGACACAAAGCAATGCAGATACAGGTACTTCCAGCATTAATGGGAGTGAACAGCTGCACTGGCTGGCTCCTTGCTGAATGAATTTTACTAAGGTGTTAATCGCAGAAAGCCACTGGTAGTCCATGAACGCCTGTGAAGTCTACAACTACGTGCCGTGGTAATTATATGTAGACATTTCCACCTTGTTTATAAAGTAAAACTATGATTTATAAGCTTCAACATTAACTCGCTACGAACATGGCTATAGTTTGTAGACAATATCGCTCGTTTCTTCACACATGATGTAGCTCACCCCTTTATTCGGACTTCCTAATATCCAGACTGATACTAACACTGAACGTTACCGCAGCTACATCAATGTATCAGAATGTTGTAAATGTAGTTGGGTGCGATCTGTTATTTCTCGATAAGTGAGAATTTTGGTAGCTAAGATCGCGTGATTGAAATATTTTTATTTTCCTCAATGAACTGTTCCGATAGTATGCCATCTCCGGAAATAGTTCTGTCGTTATAGTTGTGCGAATGATGTACAGTAATATTATTTCCACAAGATCTGAAGATGACAGCTACATCCTGTCTAAACCGGTCGTCGAGGAAACAAAAATATTTCAACCCTCGATATTGGCTGAAAAAATTCTTGAATATCACCGAAGTAGCATAAAGTATTAGAAATGACCAACAGTTAACACTGATACTGCTGTAAATCCAATAAAATCCAAGTTACGACAATTCTGAGTCGCCATAACAGAGTGCAGTACAGCCGTGTACGAGCAAAAATGTGAGCAGCTTCACAGGATAGGTGTTTCCGCCTCATTTTATGCTCACAACAGCTGTTATACGTGCGGGTGTAACTTTGGGCATTTCCTGTATTGCAGCTTAAATTTTTGTGTACACTGCTGTTACAGTTTTTGCCGCTCGTTAACTTCTTGTTCCCGACGTACACTACTGGCCATTAAAATTGCTACACAAAGGAGAAATGCAGATGATAAACGGGTATTTATTGGACAAGTATATTATACTAGAACTGACATGTGATTACATTTTCACGCAATTTGGGTGCATAGATCCTGAGACATCAGTACCCAGAACAACAACCTCTGGCCGTAATAACGGCCTTGATACGCCTGGGCATTGAGTCAAACAGAGCTTGGATGGCGTGTACAGGTACAGCTGCCCATTCAGCTTCAACACGATACCACAGTTCATCAAGAGTAGTGACTGGCGTATTGTGACGAGCCAGTTGCTCGGCCATCATTGACCAGACGTTTTCAGATGGTGAGAGATCTGGAGAATGTGCTGGCCAGGGCAGCAGTCGAACATTTTCTGTATCCAGAAAGGCCTGTACACGACCTGCAACATGCGGTCGTGCATTATCCTACTGAAATGTAGGGTTTCGCAGGGATCGAATGAAAGGTAGAGCCACGGGTCGTAACACATCTGAAATGTAACATCCAATGGTCAATGTACCGTCAATGCGAACAAGAGGTGACCGAGACGTGTAACCAATGGCACCCCATACTATCACGCCAGGTGATACGCCAGTATGGCGATGACGAAAACACACTTCCAATGTGCGTTCACCGCGATGTCGCCAAACACGGATGTAACCATCATGGTGCTGTAAACAGAACCTGGATTCATCCGAAAAAATGACGTTTTGCCATTCGTGCACCCAGGTTCGTCGTTGAGTACACCATCGCAGGCGCTCCTGTCTGTGATGCAGCGTCAAGGGTAACCGCAGCCATGATCTCCGAGCTGATAGACCATGCTGCTGCAAACGTCGTTGAATTGTTCGTGCAGATGGCTGTTCTCTTGCAAACGTCCCGACCTGTTGACTCAGGGATCGAGACGTGGCTGCACGATCCGTTACAGCCATGCGGATAAGATGCCTGTCATCTCGACTGCTAGTGATACGAGGCCGTTGGGATCCAGCACGGCGTTCCGTATTACCCTCCTGAACCCACCGATTCCATATTCTGCTAACAGTCATTGGATCTCGACCAACGCGAGCAGCAATGTCGCGATACGATAAACCGCAATCGCCATAGGCCACAATCCGACCTTTATCAAAGTCGGAAACCTGATGGTACGCATTCCTCCTCCTTACACGAGGCATCACAACAACCTTTCATCAGGCAACTCCGGTTAACTGCTGTTTGTGTATGAAAAGTCGGTTGGAAACTTTCCTCATGTCAGCACGTTGTAGGTGTCGCCTCCGGCACCAACCTTGTGTGAATGCTCTGAAAAGCCTATCATTTGCATATCCCAGCATCTACTTCCTGTTGGTTAAATTTCGCGTCAGAAGCACTTCATCTTCGTGGTGTAGCAATTTTAATGGCCTGTAGTGTATATGAAGATATTCATCATTGAACGCAGTAAGTTATCTCGACTTTGCAAAAATTATAATCGGATGCTAGTAATACAATAGCTTGACTGTTGTAATACAACGCTCGTTTTCATGATAGTTATATCTTTGGTGGTATTTCTATTATGGACGCTAGGCCGTTTTCTAAGGCATGTTTCAGCGCCCAACGTTTTGCCTCCTTTCAGAGGCTATATAAGCGTAGTTAAGTGATTTGCGAACTTAAAACAATTTCAGCAAGCAGAACTATTTATACGTATTCTCCCTACCGTTGGGTCATGAAATTACCCAACACCTTCCAAAGATCGCATATTGGCGCCTACTTATTTTATTTAGACTGTACTGCAAAAGAGAAGGCGCTCTTTCTTTATTTAGCGCTAGGACCGCAACTTCTCCAATCGATCATCCCTCTCCTCAGTTAAATGCTTTTTGTGTGTTTCTGAATCTCTATTTGTTCTAGCACACCGATGTTGAACCATGATGAAACTGTAACAAACTGTAATTTGGTGTTTCCCTGGTCCCTGTGATTGATCCGCTACTGCCAATTTACCCGTGATGTCCTGGCGACAATCTCTCATGCGTTTCTTACGGTAGTGTTTTAAAACCGACAGATACGTGACCATGAACAGTCGAACACTGCAAGGACCTGTGCGCACCACTTACCACGAGACTATTCTAGACAACCAGTTATACATATGATCAAGTGTACATAGGAGCCACCAAAAGAACACAAGAGCCTAAAGTAGACAAAAGCAGTGGTCGTTTCAGCATGACGTTTGAGAACATACGTTGCCGTGGACTGCTGGCTAACCCCTTCGTACAGGGTCTGCCAGAAGAGTTTGTCAAACTCACTCAAATCAAATTTATCAATCGTACTGGAGAGTGGGAGTCTCCAAACAGGAACATTATGGCCTCGATGTCACAAGGCACCGTCCTAAGCCCAGCACCGTTTGTAGCCTATAATGCAGGTCTACCATAGTCGCCGTGGGTCATCAGAACCAACAATAGCTCTGAGCGGTATGGGACTTAACTGCTGTGGTCATCAGTCCCCTAGAACTTAGAACAAACCTAGCTAACCTAAGGGCATCACACACATCCATGCCCGAGGCAGGAATCGAACCTACGACCGTAGCGGTCGCGCGGTTCCAGACTCTAGCGCCTGTTGTAAGTACTATGTACACTGACAGCACAGAGTTTCTGACGTTCAGAAAATGGTCTATAACTGTGCAACGACTACTGCAAAATGCTTGCCGACGGCTTTAACAATCGGCTGCGAACTATAGGGTCAGTTTTAAGCCGGCAAAGTAAAGGCGTGATCCTGATTTGGCGTCGCCACCAGTAGACGCCAGTGTAGTGCTCTTCGGGCAGTCAGTTCAATGGGCCAAATCGTCAAAATACCTGGAGGTCTTCCTAGACAAAAAGCACACATGAAAGAGCACGTTATTCATGTGCGTAAGCTAAGAACCTAGCAGTAAGGCGCACTCCATCCAAGACTAATGGGAACTCTTGATAGTTGGTAGACTATGGTTTCTACAACTGCCAAATGAGCATTCTGGCAGTCATGAAGTAAGACAAAGACGTCTGAAGAACTGACGCTACTAGCCGTGTCAATCTACTAAAGCCCACTCAGAATAATGTAGCGAGAAGGGTGTTCCACGTGGCCTTCCTTTTGGCGGTAAGCTAACTGCGTAACGCATCTGGTGAGCCATACTTCTTCAACAAGTCTCAACGCTCTGCGAGAAAATTCTGTTCCGGGTCTCGTCTTTCACAGAACCTTCCCTTCCACCAGCTCAGAAGGAGGAACGAGGACTATGTACGCTACAAACAACCAGTGGCACTATTTCGTCGGCAATGAGCGTCATCTGATGTTGAATTAACCTCAAATTCGACATGCCACCAAGACGATACCAAACTCGCGACAGATATAACCATGTAATGCACCACACAACTACAGTAGGTACAGCTGTCGGATGAAGTTCACGGGAAGCTCTTTGTGGACTGAATGTCCCTACCTTAAGAATCATGTGTGCCTCCCTGCCATCGTTTTGGCAACAAATTCTTTGAAACAGGAACTGAAAATCTAGTGCATACAATAAATAACAATTTTAAGCAAATTTTAATTACAGATTAGGTTATTGCTTACCACATCGAGGAAAATCATGCATGGGATATGATGTAAAAACAAAGAGGAACAGAGACTATAAGCAAAAACCTGCGAGATACGTATAACGAAAGTTACGTCCATGGAGTGTCTTAGTAACACATGAATCAGCTCAGAGCGATGAAACAAGGGTATATTCACGGCTAATAGAAAAATATTATAGGCCACTGTGCATGAGATCAATTTAAATCCAGGTTGTTAGTACAACTATAATAAAAGCAGCGACTGCATGGGAATTTTATGTGGGAAAGATCTTGTTTAAAAAACTGCCTGTTTGTTCGTAAGTATAAACAGAAGGGCCACAAAGTGCGTCGGATCGACTACGGTGTGTGTCACACTCTTAAACTCCACGTTGACTCCTCAGGAACTACAACTGGGCTTTAATCTGTGAGCAGTTAAGCTTGATTTAAATTGTACTGTAGAAAGTGAAATCTGTTAAACTTGTTTGAATGTGTCATTATTCATGTGTAATTGTGAAAGGTACAGCTGCATCTGTAATGTTTTGCATAAGTTGTAGTACATTTATTTATTTGAATGACATGGATTAACGCGTTCTTCATTATTTCGATTACGCCTCAAAACTCTCGCATATCGTAGAACTTATATTGATTTACTTCAAGATCTAATGCCTATCTACTGCTCTGTGACAATTGACATCGTTAATAGAAGAGAGTAGCTGGATGGGTGCTTTTGGGAAATGACAATAGACAGTGTTTTTGTTTATTACAATTTAGCCACACACTATACGGTCCCAATACTGAAAAAGATTGGTAACCTCCTACTGATTTATAACAGGATCTTTCATAAGGTCGGGTTTAAGGAAGAAGCCATCTGAAGACAGTAGTTACTGCAGGAGGCTGATCCTTGGGGCCAGTTAATAAGGGATGCTACACAGGAAAGAGAGTGCAAGAGAGCTTATTTATGAGCAGTCCTTCTCAGAATCAGTAAAGCACAGAAAACTCATCAGTCCCCACTGGAAACAACTTACGGATATCACTTGAACATTGAATGGATTTCATCTGAGAAGCTTCATTATCTTTCATGCCTGATGTTTCCGCATGCTGCAAATGTTACATCAACACAGGAGACTCACACCAAAAATGGCACAGTTATGTTCAGAAGAATAAGTACGTGAATCGATATGTTCTCGGTGGGGCCATAGATCAAGAGCAATAAGACATTGCAGTGTATGTCAGATTTAATCTAGCTGATTACGAATTAATTTATTACGGCAGATCATCAGTTGTCTTTGATTTGGCTACAGCGCGTGTCAATACCACTGTTGTCAATATTTACAAGCCTCCACAAGCCACTTGGCTAAATGATCCCCTAAGGTCCTGTAGTCACCCAGTTGAGTATGTTGTTGATTTAAGAACCATAAAGCATAGTCACTTCTCGTTATATCAGGAAGAAGGCTATTAGCCTTGTTGAAGTATTGATATTTTTCATTTTTATTTTTGTCGCTTAAACTTTTTTAAATATTTGCTTGTTCTTCATTTTTACTACGTACGATGAATACACAATTATTATATACATTGATTACTAGACACAAAAATGTGAACTGTGTGGCCTATTTTAGATACTCAGAGAATAGACTGTAACCGTGAAGAATGAATAAATAAATTCATAAATAAAAATACCAGACTGAAGACAACAACGGATTTATTCTAAATGAATAGATGGATATGAACAATCTCCAACTTGTGTACAATGCTGTAGATCCAAGAATGTTTTGACATGATTAATGGCTAAAAGATAATTCTCCCGATTTTTTTGCATGATATTGAAATGTAGAATCGCCTACGTGACACAATGAAAGGTCTTCAAGTCATTCTCACTCAGACAGCATACGCCAGTCATAATTCATTGTGGTACTGAAAATCTGTTAGTCATGCCAGTCTCTCAGACTCGATGGAATTTTCATCTTGAAACCGGAGAACGATTTTAGGAAGATCTTGATAATATTATTCATTGGATTAATGCTAGGAAAAACATTCTATAAGGGTTTCGGAAGCAGTGCGTTGCCGGATGGTCTGAAGAAAGCAATGAGCTCTGTGCTAAATAACCAGGTGCTCACGATGATACAACTGATCACTTCTTGAGAATTTTAAGAAAAATCAGAAGGGATAAATGGCATAAAACAACGTCAAGATACGACTTGCCAGTTCTGATGCAGACAAACTAACGAAGTTGCGATAACTAAAATTTACAAGCCGCACACACTGTAGCAAATCGCATTGCAGACAGCTATCTCGATTAAATCGGACTGAATAAGACTTTGAAAGTAAGACTAAATCGCTGATGATAAGCGTCGTCTTTGTCGATATTATGCCTGTGAAAATCTGTCGGATCGCTTATTGCTGAACTAATGCAACATTGTAATTTTTCCTCTTTCATGCCAGTCACGCTGTTAGAAGATTGTATTATTCCGGTAGCTTTAATTCTACTGAGAAATAATAATGCCGTTTGAAATGTTTCATTTTTATTCTGTAATATGATGTATAACTCTGCTTAAGAGCCATAAGCGCTCTATCGTCTTCTCATTTCAACATATGTAAGTCGAGCCTGCAATCCATGTTTTTTAAACGAGTTTTGATTATTATTATTATTATCATGCAAACTATTTATTTGCATTGACAATTAACAACAACACGGTTGCATGTCAATGACGACTTCTTGGCCTGCAGCTAATTGTTCCATGTGAATGAAATCAATCACGCAGTCTCTTACAGATTCTCTTAGTCGCTAAGAAAAGAGTAAAAGAACCAATACCTTCTTTCTAAGTTTATAGCTACATGTTTTCTTTTCTTATGGCAATCTGATGTGTCGTTACTTTGATAACAAATTTAAGTTGACAAAATCCATACTGGCGAAGAAAGGTGATACATTACAACAGTAACTGTTTTACAGGACTATTTAAAAATAATCTCGGTTCAGTACATTGTTACGCATTGTTTTTGACGTATTAAATGGAAACTGAAAATTACTGACGAAATCGATCTAAAGTCGAACAAAACTACATCTTATTAAAAGAAACGACATTAGGTAAGAAAATTTCACTTTATGAGTAAAGAGGAAATGAATTAATTTTCTGAAATTATTTATATTTTTCACGATGCAACATACGAGATGAGGACAGAATTAGTTATTTCCATCGCTTAGCATACCGTAATGTTTGCTGGTCATATTAATACTTCATAGCTCATTGTTTGTTCAACGTTTAAACATTCGAATTCGTTGGTAGTTAATTGCAAGATACCCAAAGATGTTGCACAAGGTGGCTAACTTGGTGTCATATGAGAACGTCATGATACACCATTCCACAGATTAATCTTGTTACTGAACAGTTCACATTCTGCATTATTATTATTATTTGTGTGCGTTGTTAAATTAAAATACGTAACTGGCTCAGGTAATTTCAAGTAGTCCCGTGTTATGCTGAAAATTAGAAAATACTAAAAAATGTAATCTGAAGAGCACAATGATGTAGACTCATACGCCAAAGCTAGCGAATTCGATGATAAGGCCTCAGCAAGGGAAATGGAATTTCCGGCTGGGAATGAATAAGTTTTTCCATCAACTAGCCGTGCTCAAATCCTATTTACAGTATCGTGACAAATAAAAACACCTACAGCCGTCCTTATAATTTTATTTTGTTTTGTCGCTACTAGTTTCGACGCTTCATTGCGTCATATTCAGGCTGTTTTGATGGGGTGCAGGTTGATATGATCCTCATGCGTAGCTCATCAGTTGCCAGCACTACTGGATTGGCACAGATAATGTGAATAATCAGAGTGTAGGCTCTTATTTGCCAGTCATTCGTGACGAACTGCAGGGAACTACACGTAATTCAGGCGATCAAAATACCGTAACAAAATCTGATTTAGTTATGAGGGATTCAGGTACTGCGTCTACTTCTACAGACCGAAATAATTTTGTCTTTTCCTCTGTCAGTAATAACGCTACATAATTAAACTATCTCAACTTGATCAGATGAGAAAATCAAATAATGAATGATTTAGAAAATCCAGTGACGCAAATAGAGAATCTAATAATGAGCTTAAAAATTTTAACTACGAACTTCGTGGCGAGAGCAAGGAATCTAGTAGCAAACAGGAAGAGAACTTCAAATTGTTTCGGGATGAATTAGTGATAACTTAAATCGTAAATCTGAGGAAATTGAAGAACAGTTCAAAGCTCAAGTACGTGAGGAACTCCAGTCTCTGCAACGTTTTAAAGAAGGGTAGGTGACGATGAATCAGCAGAATAAAAGTGTAGTAAGAAAGATACAGGAACAGCTTGCAAATATCAAAGAAAAGATTGGTCATGATAACGACAGCAGTAGGTTCAGCAATTACCCAGTTGTAAAATCACAACGAACGCAATGATTGTGGAAATGCTAATCACTTCTCTCGTGAACGTGATATGTTTCCAGTACACAATGACTGGAATGCGAATTACGGTATGAGAGAAAACTCAAGAGTTACGAAAAACTATGGTTCTGATTACAAACATTAAATTTCAGGATACATGTTACTTCAACAATATGGAAAAATGGGTACGTATTACCTTGGCCTTTGCGAAGTGCGTCAAGTAAATTCAGTTATCGGTATACACAGAACTTCCCCATTTCCGATTCCTATGCAACTAAAGAGTTTTTGATGCTGTTGATACTTCCGATCTTGATACTTGGCTTTTGCTGAGTGTGCAGTAAGTCAAAATGAATTACCGTTGTGCACAGAACTTCCCCATTTCCGATCATTCCTATGCAACTAAGAGAAGTAGATGCTGCTGACACTTCCGATCTTGATTCGAGATATGAACATCATTCATTTGTTTCTGTAGATGTTAAGCT
This sequence comes from Schistocerca piceifrons, assembly GCF_021461385.2. Taxonomy (NCBI): domain Eukaryota; kingdom Metazoa; phylum Arthropoda; class Insecta; order Orthoptera; family Acrididae; genus Schistocerca; species Schistocerca piceifrons. The sequence continues at coordinate 489,091,046 of NC_060141.1, forward strand.
TGCGTCTAAATTTGTGTCATCCACACCTGTATGGAAAGCTACTGCAAGATCTGTTTATATAGCATTCGTAAATAAATTTCTGAAAGAAGTAGAGGAAGTTGACAAACTAATTTCTGATAAAGATAGACGATTTCGTTCTAATGCATGCGTAAAAACTTCTAGACGTAGAATAATTAAACCAATATTTATCTCGCATTTTATGCCATCTTGCAAGCCTTAAGAACGCATTATGAAAAAATTAAGTAAACTTTTGAGATTGTATAGTTCTCGTCAGTACAGAAATTGGGATTCACATATATCTGATTTTCAAAATATCATTAACGAACTACCGAATGATTCTACAACTTTGCCTCAACTCCTTGTATTAAAGAATAAACCACCACCAGATCGTATAAACTAGTTAGTAGCCTTCCCTACTCAACGACGTTTAAGACACCGTAAAATAATTAATTTACCATTGTAAAACATCAAGAAAGCTGCAGAGAAAAGGAAGAAGCTACAGAATCCACGAGTGAACCCCAAGAATTTACAGCTAGGTCCGAGAGTTGCTCAAATCGCATCGTTTATCCCATAAAGGAAAGACTATAAGTAGCAAGTTTTCTCGGTGTATGAAGGTCCTTTCCGCACACAGCGAAGAGCACATGCAAATACTATGGTACTTGAACCGTACACACACAAAAATCACGAGGTCTTCAACATGTATCGAAAATCAAAGTATTCAAACAGTAGTAAGGTAGGGGGTTTAGTGCACTTTGGTAAACATGTGCTGTGGCGAACATAGGTGCCCCAGCTGTTGCAGTGCATTTTCTTACTTTAGCTTCCAGCACTGTTTCATACTCTTCAACTAATCTTACTGTCAATCTACTTAATAGGGAATTTTAACGAATAGTGATGATTTATGGTTTGTGTTATGTGAAGAGAAGTACTCTGAATTTGCTAAGTATATTCTGACAAGGTGATAACACAGTGGAATTAGACAATTCTTTGCCTCTATATTTGCACTATGACAATATGGAATGGTAAGCCATCTGAGAACAATTTGTATTCAGCTGGTATTATTCCTTGTTTTCTGGTGAAATATGTGATTAAAATGCAATAGTGTTATCATATTCCATGAGCTAAGAACTTTTGCTCTGAGAACTTGGTATAGCAGAGTTGACTTGGTTTTGAGGTTCTAAGATAATCATTTTTTTTTCTTTAGGACGATAGTTTTCACATATAATGAATTTTCTTGTGGTAACTTCTGATGTACATTTTGCTTTGCCTTTACCAGAGAGAATACTGTGTTATTTTAAGGAAAGTACATGAGATAAATTTTCCTTTAGATCGTGAATTTTTGAAGTATAACTAATGACTTTATTTTGAATGAGGGACTGTATGTGAGTGGTTCTGAATTGAGAAAGATATTTCTGATGGGCAGCAGCTCAAAAAGGAACATTTCTGACTGATGCTTGTTCTGATAGTTAGGAAGTAATTCGACGAGTGATAATTTCAAAGTTGTATTCCTTCACACGATCAATCTAGGCAATACTGCGCGATATACGCTGAAGCATCAAAGAAACTAGCATAGGCATGCGTATTCAAATGCAGAGATACGTACGCTGCTGCGGTCGGCAACGCCTGTATAAGACAACAAGCGACTGGCGCAGTTGTTAGACGATTACGGCTGTCATAATGGCAGGTTAACAAGATTTAAATGAGTTTGAACGTGGTGTTATAGTCGGTGCACGAGCGATGGGACACAGAATCTCCGAAAGAGCGATGAAATGCGGATTTTCCAATACGACCATTTCACGAGTGTACCGTGAATATCAGGAACGGGATAAAACATCGTATCTCCGACATTGCTGCCGCTGGAAATATATCCTGCAGGAACGGTACCAACGACGACTGAAGAGAATCATTCAACGTGACAGAAGTGCAACCCTTCCGCAAATGGCTACAGATTTCAGTGCTGGGGCATCAAGAAGTGTCAGAGTGTAAACCATTCAAAGAAACGTCATCGCTATGGCCTTTCGGAGCCGAAGGCTGACTCGTTTACCCTTGATGACTGCACAGCACAAAACTTTACCCCTCGCTGGGACACGACGACTTCGACATTGGACTATTGATGACTGGAGACATGTTGTCTGGTGGGACGGGTCTCGTTATAGTATCGAGCGGATGGACATGTAAGGATATGGCGACACTCTCATGAATCCATGGACCCTACATGTCAGCAGGGGAATGTTCAAGCTGTTGGAGGCTCTGCAATGGAGTGGGGCGTGTGCAGTTGGAGTGATATGGGACCCCTGATGCGCCTTGATACGAATCTGGCAGGTGACTCGTTCGTAAGCATGCTCGTACTCTTACGGATTTATATACTGCGCTGCTGGATTCATGGTTTCAATTCACAGCAACAGACATTAGTCGAGTCCATGCCACGTCGTGTTGCGGCTCTTCTGCGTGCTCTTGGGGACTCTATGTGATATCAAGTTGGCGTACCAGCTTCTTTGGCTGTTTAATGTAGGTATCGAATATGATGAACAATTTTGCTTTAGGATTGCCATGCGAGGCTTTTGATCTTATTATGAATTATTACAATTCAACTTTGGTATATCATGGTGCAATTATGGTTGTTATGTGAAGTGGATTATGATTCATGTGATATTATGCTGAGGGTAAATGAAATGTTTTTTCCTGAGGAAGGCAGACGGGGCATTTTATACGATTTATTCGGGGAGTATTTTTTGCAGCTGTTTATGGAATAGGGTAAGGTAAGGAATATACACTTTGTAAACGAAGCAACCCATACCTTTACTAGATACATGGAGGCTCTGTTTTGTTCACACTTTATTCGAAGGTAGAGTCACAGTGATAATTTCAAAAGAGATTTACTTTGTCATGAAAGCATTTCTGAGCGGACAGTACTATTGAAGTTTTGTTGCTACTGAAGAGATGTTTTATGACGGCAAGAGCTATCGGTTGTAGAAAGAATACGAATTACAATTTGAGGTACTAATGATACCTGCTATATACATTGAAAACTCCAGAAAAGCAGGATATTTTTACCTGTATGATACACCAGCGCTTGCAGATGTCACATTTTCTTTTCACTTATTTCGAGTTAAGAGTGCATATGTGGAAATATCTGTCGAGTAATGGGCGTAGATAGTTTTACAAGGATTTTTTTCTTTACCGCTGAATTACGTGAGGTATCTGTGAACGAATTTTCTAGCTTTGAGAAGTTGTAAAATGATATTATCTCAGAGAAAAATTTTGTTTTCCTACTTTTTACTCGAATTATACGTATTTTTTGTGTGTGATGTGGTCGTAACTGAAGTTTTCTCTATTACAGAAGTGATAAAAAGAGCACAAAACTCTAGCGTTTGTATGACCTCAACAATATTTTCATATCGGAGTATAATGTACGTAGAGAGGGAGTTACACTGAAACAATATGAGCGTTGCAGTAGTCTGTTACAGAAAACTAGACATTCCAGAAGTATCCAGTCATGTTAAAAACACTGATCTTGGATGTGAATATGTTATGTATTTTGACAACTTTTTCTGCCCAGCTTGTAGTATTTTTACGCCTTGATGGAAGTTGATCAGCTACATTTTTATGTGTGCTGTAAATAATTGCGTAAAATAAGTTACTTCAGTACTTTAGTTCTACTTAAACAATTTTATTTCAGCCTTTCTCTTATGATTCTGCTACTGAAGTGATGCAGTGCCGATTCTATCACGCTACGTTAGTGAGTGTAAGATGATGACTTATTTTTCTTGTCATTAAGCAATACTGAAGTTCAAGAGAAGTTACTTTCTTGATTTTTGGTTATTAACCGATTTCTTTCAACTACTATTGAACAGTTCGAGAAAAAAATCTTTTGTCTGTTGCCTCTTAAAGTAAGTAACATAATTGTTAGTTGCATTATAAGATATATCTTTTGACTGTTTTATTTATTTTACTGTTGTGATTGACTATGCCTGGATCATATGATTCTGACTCCATAAGGTAATGACTCCATTCGATTCTGACATCATACAATTGTGACTCCACATGCAGAATTTCTGACATTTAACATTTGATGATATTGACCTTGTTTGATGATTATCATGTAAACATTACTATGATTTAAAAAAATGAAAGCATTATGTTGTAATAATAAGCAATAACTAGTGATAATCACAGATCCATTACTCAACGACCCAATGTGTAATAATCTATGACAACTAAAATGCCCGCATCTCGTGGTCGTGCGGTAGCGTTCTCGCTTCCCACGCCCGGGTTCCCGGGTTCGATTCCCGGCGGGGTCAGGGATTTTCTCTGCCTCGTGATGGCTGGGTGTTGTGTGATGTCCTTAGGTTAGTTAGGTTTAAGTAGTTCTAAGTTCTAGTGGACTGATGACCATAGATGTTAAGTCCCATAGTGCTCAGAGCCATTTGAACCATTTTTGAACAACTAAAATGAATATGCAGTCATAGGAAATGACATTCTTTACTGCTCAGTGATACTTGTATAATTATATTCTCTCTCTCTGCACTATTTGCGGTTCTACATAATATTAGTATCTACACAACTGAAAGACTTTTTTTACACTCTTGGTGAACTGCACATGATATTTTTTTATCCTTTCAAATGAAGTACTATCAATGTCAGATGGAGATGAGTGCTTACATTCACAAGATGATACTTGTATGTTAATTTTTCTTCACTATATTTTACAGTTTATCAATTTCCTATTATGGAAATGACTCACGTAATCCTATGTTGATCTTTTGTATTCTGTCACTTTTGTTATGTAAGAATTTTGCATTTACTCTTTGCCAACTTGTTAGGCAAGAATCACACCACAAAATTCATAAAAGTGATGGAGGGGGTTATGAAAGTTGGACGTTAATACTTCTTCACAGAGTTGACCACTGACTGTTGGCCACTGATTCTGCTGCAATGTTCACAAACAAACTCTGAATCTGAGATATTAATATCACGAGAAGCGAGCCAACCATACTTCAGAGGAGTCGCGAGTGGTCAGATGCAGCCTGTAGTGGAGAGAAGCCGTGTGACTTGAGAGGCTGCAACTTGCCGTGATTGTGCTAGTAGCGCCGGAGGAGACTTTGGTATTAATTGAGGAGTTTTGGTAATATGTCCTTTTGTTGCATGTAGTTATTGCTTGCTTTCGAACTGGAGGGAATTTGTAAGATTTGTGTATGCCTAAATTGAGGGTAGTATTCGTATCTTTGTTGTTGCCAGAGACGTGTTTGAGTATAGACATTGTGGATTAATTAAAATCTGTGTAAAGTTTGTCAGCGTTTGAACAATCTATTCTCCGAATATGTTAACTGAAGTCTTTATTGGTTTCTTTTCATTTTTCTTTACTCTGTTTAAGGCTAGTTGACAAAATCTCTCCTGATCATTCAATTTCTCCATATAATAAATATGGGAGTTGTTTTGGCATTTATTATGACCATGCATTGCACTTTGCATGGGTGACATTAGTTTTCTGAAATATTTTTGGCATGTTGCTGATCACGCTGTTGCAGTGGGAAGATGACATAAGTTGTCCATTGCACACAGGAACACTGCAGAACTGTTGTCAGGAGTTCTTAGAGAATATTTTAAAACTCGAGTCAGATACTTGAGAATTGATTTCTTCATGATTTGTAGGAAGAAGAATTAATTTCTGTTTCCTTCTGTTCTCAATCAGAAGTCTATTATGTCAGAGATGTAATGTGACATGTTTCCATGCATCTTTCTCCAGAACAAACAATAATTAGAAATATATGCAAGTTAAAAAATAATTACAAATCAATTTCAACATAAAACTCAGTTACAAAATAATTGCAAATTAGTTTCAACATAAAACCCAGTCCAAACAATTTATACACTAAAGACAATCACAGATACAACTAAAGATACAACTGATGTGGCTTAAGTCAGTAAAAATATGAAACAACAGTAACTCACAAAGTGTGCAAGTTTCTTGAAAAAGAGTTTAGGAATAATGTTAAGACCACAATATGCAATAAATTACAAAAAATCTAGAATCCACACGTAATGTACTGAAAAATCTAAGTCCATCTTTACAAAGGTGGACAAATACAATGAACCAGTTCAGTGAAAGTAAGAGACTACATGAAAAACACATGATTTCACTGATGTGAATAATATTCATCACATAAAAAGGGACCTCAAAATTGCAAAATAAAATTAAGTAACACTTAGAGAACAAGTATAGCCTCGCGATAGCCAATAAAAAGAAATATGTCACATGCTTGAACCCTACAGACCCCACTTAAGAGTGCAACAGATAAGGAAATCACATAAGACCATAAGTCACCTATATAAATAGCCAATCATACAATCTATGACAGATACTAAGCAAAATACTGGCAGAAAATTGTACACACGAATAACAAATTTCATAAAAACACAGCATGGCATTACCTGTAGGATGAAAGCCAAAAATTTCCTCCAAAAGCCACATTATTTGTCACTGGAAACTGCCAGCTTTCCATTCATCAAATCTACACAAGAAGCTCTAGCAGTCTTCAAAAGAACCTTAAAAGGCTTGCATACACTGAGATTCCGAATTTATGGAACTCCTCAAATTTACCTAAAATACAATTATTTAACATTTGGTAAAAATATTTATAAGGAGCCAGATTGTCTAGTAAGGGGACTGCATACATCTTTTACCATAGGTAACATATACAGAAATTGTATGGCATAAAAATTGTTTAACAGCTAAGACCTAAAGAAAATTTTGTTTTATAGGAAATACGTAGATTACAGATTGTTCCTACTTAAAGCGGATGCCAAAGATATAGTGGACATTACAAGGTGATTCAGTAGTTTACACCAGATAATTAAATTTACAGTGGAACATGAATAACACAATACACAACAATACATGCACATTTAAAATTTGCTGAAAAGATGCAACGAGCTACACCAAAACTAGAACATTATGTGAGCAAAATATCCACTGACATTGAACAAATCGACACTTCATACATCAAAAATATCACTCCAAAAAGTCATTACAAACGAAAAACTCAAATCGAAACCATATCCACTCTATGTCGTGCAAGAGCTTAATAGAAACAGCACCATGAATGACAGCTAAAACAAGTTTTTATATAAACAAATCCAAATTAATTAGAAATTTAGTTGAAATATAACATCAAACTTCATTTATATCATTCAGGTCTACTTTGTTATATCTTGCGAGCAAAGATATTGCATTGAAACTTTATTGTTATTTGTTTGTGAAGTTATTTAATATTAATAAATAAATGGACTACAGCTTTGAAAGACTAATTTGCAATACAAATAACTTTTGCATTATCTGATTATCTTACAGTTCTAACAATGTTCGTGTCTACATAAAATTTTATACTGCATATATATATACCAGGGATACCATCTGCATAAATGCTGGTAATAACGGTTTATGTCAACACATATTGGTAACACGACATAATTTGATAATCTTATACAATACCACATCATGAATTTACTTGTTCATCTGAAATTGGTATAGAAATTCTACTGGTACTTACAAAGATATCACATTGTACCGCTGCATATTACTTAACAAAGGCCCTCGCCTTGGTTACACAGATGTACCGAACTGGACGAGGATCACGAGGTAGGTGGTGACTGCAGCCACACAACTTGTGAGTAGTGACCTGTCAATGGAGAAGAGCCCTGCAGCACTGTATCTGAGCTGACTGTGGCTCAGCTGATGAACAAACTTCTGTAGACTGGAGTGCTCAACGCAGGTTCCCAGTGGAGGCAACAGCAGCAGTAACTTGCTGACCAAATATTCCGTACGGTTAGCTTCTCTGATGACTGCATCACTACTGCATGCAATGCTGACTAGCCTCAAGGCTGCCATTGTCGACCACGGCATGCACTGTAACAATAGCTCCATGGTCGACAGAGCACTCGGTAGCGCAGGTTTCCCAAGATAATGAGACAGCATTAGGTATGTGTTTGCTACAATATTTAAAAAAGAAGACGTTACTTCTGCAACATTCTGCACGCCGTATGCTGCGTTGACATTTCCAGCCAACTGACGAAGGAGGCAATGGACTGTCTGTAAACGAGACACAGAAATGCATCCTTCAGAGTCTGGTGCTTCTGGTGTAATAAATTTCACGTTACGTTTCATCCTGGGTTGTGATCGCTTGCCGTTTGCTAGAAGACGAGAATCAGAAACGATTAAATGGCATGGAAATAATGGAAAATTACTTTTCGAATATGTTTTCAGTGACACTGTTATCATGGAGTCTAAATTGTCCTCTGAATAAACGCTGAAAGCATTCAGCAAATGTTCGTTCAACTGACAAAATCGTCTGCATATAATCGTATTAAGAATGAAAAACTGCAATATGACAGTATGCCTTACAACATAGCAAAAATATACTGGAATCATCAAATCCAAATGGAATGGGGCGTTTGCCAGACATGAATATAGAAAGTACGTTAAAACAGAATAACAAATCACGGCGAACATTGCCCGATGGATGAGAGAGTCTATTTTGGAATATTCTGTGGCATCACTTTTGTACAGAAGAGTGTCAGGTGTAAGTACATTCCTCAAACATACGTCAATGTTTCTCTCCTTCATTGCAATGCTTCGTAATAATGAAATAATGCATGTGACTTCTCCCAGAAGAATATTGCAGTTGCGAGTGTGCCATACCAGACTGTCCATTTTACCATACAGCTTTGATATTCGCCGAACAATTCCATAACACGCCCCAAGTAGGATCACTATGGCAACAGTGATACCGTAGGATATTCCACCAAGAGACACAGTAAATTTCTCATTTTTCTTTTGGAAGGAAACTGGTGCAGTACCAAGAATTTTACAAAACACGAGAAAGAAGCCGACTGCACTAGGCACCTCCATCTTGACGAAGGTCTATTACGACATCCCTTCAACATAGGGATGACCAATAATAGGATTACAGAGGATAAAATGTATAGAGCCTCGGTTACTTGGCTAAATGACGTTTGATTAGTCTAATAACAGCTTAAGCCGAGATATACAGAGTTAAAAAGTACTTTCTGGAAATCGATACAAGAACAACAAGTAATGTAAACACTTAACGTTTCCTCTTTAATTTGTTAATGGAGATTATTGAACTTTATTAGTGAGAAGAACGTTGGTTATTATTATCTGAAGCTTTCAATACAACGCGTACATAGGCCCCTGTTTCCGTTGAGAAAGCAAATTGAACGAAGCATAAGATCAACAAATACGTCACATGTTATTGAGAACGTATATCAGAAAATAAATACCACACTGTATTGCCAAAAAGTGCACGTTTATCCCCAAAATGCATTAAAAGTGAGGATACGGTTTTAGCACAACTTTTTTCAGTGAAAAGGTAAAGGAAATTTCGGTTCCTACAGTGAAACAAAATAACACACATAAGTAAACGGACAAATCAGTACGATATTTTGAGATTGATTTACGAATACGATTTCAAAGAACACCATCAAGAAGAAGTCTTTCACTGTCACAGTAAGTAGGAGACATCATGACGTGAGGTAGGAAACTAACAATTGTCCCAGATTGACATTCACATATGGAGTGTTACCTGAGATCTCTGGCTTCGCAGTTTACATTATCGCTGTCACCTCACCGACAAGTCCAGTAACTTTAGCAGGCGGCAAATCGTTCAGCAGCATGATATCATCACAGAGAAAACTTTAGATACAATTCAAACAATAGAAAAATGTATGTGGGAAATGTAATACAAGGACAGGTATAAAAGTACTAGGAACATTTAACAAACTAAAATGGAAGACGTCATCAAAACTGTGAAGAAAATGAACTCTCCAAGGGTAGGGTATCTGACCAAAGCATGGTTAATTGTTAAACCGAGAAAGTTCATTTACAAGCATGATATACCAACTGTTTTGCATCAGACATCAACCCTCCATTCACAAGTACAGATGTTCTATACAATGTCACCTCATTTTCATCAGTTAGTTCCCTGATATTATTCTATCATTTCCTGTCATTATATGTAAATCCCAAGCTACGGTTCCGCAACGATAGTCGATTAACAGTGTTCGAACGATTTTCGCTTTTAAGGATCGTGTCTCACTACCTCTGATCAAAACTAGTCCTATACACAGATTGAACATTTTACGAGAAATATTTTCATCTGTTTTTTTTCTTTCGTTTTCACTCAATCGTAGACTGAAAACACCGCGCAAACTAAAACTTATTAATTGATTCTGTAGTTTAAGTTTTTATTTATTAAATTTTCTCTCGTTTGCCGCCATTTGATTTAATTTATCTGTCATAGTAATTGCAGTTCAAGTCTACTTTCAATCCTGCTGCATTATGATATGTTCAAAAAGCAAGGATGTACCATATTGTCAGCAAAGCGATAGAAATTCGTATATCATCTATTAACTTGTATTCTGTCTCCCGTGTTCTCACTTCAAGCATCTGAAGAATAATCCTAAATCTGCTCAGGAACGTTTTTGTGGTTTGGATTCAGATAGTTATAAATTTTCTTATAAATTCTTTCTTTTAGGTGAAGAGTCAAATTAAGGATTGATGACGTTTAAAAGCTCATATAATAATCTATAATTGTCATACAACAATTTATCTGACAATGGTATCCGAAACAATTTTCATCACGCTAGTTTGGCTGCACGCGTTCCGTATTTAGGGGTGTTAGTTTCTTGACTGAGGGAAATCACTGTAAATTAGTGGAATTCTTAGTGATAGCAATACTTTCATCGTTCCTGGTACATTCTGTGAAACTGTACTGCACATATGATATCTCATGGATGTCCGGCGTCAAGCAGACACATGCACATCTATAATCAGTTGTAGGTTTAGTTTCAGGATTTTCTAAAGTGACAACGTTAACATAGTCGTCTCCGCTTAGTGTTCCTTGAAGCTTAGTCTTGACAACTGCCTTAAAAGACTATTTTCATTTCTTCAGTGGCACCTAAATATGATATAATTAGTTCCCACTCACAGCTGGACGTGTCTCGTCTATCAGTTCTGTACAAGCTTTCCAAAATCCCACAGTTTATCATCAACCTAAAGGTCGTTTGAGAAATAGAGCTATTCATTAATGCCAAATTGTATTTGGTTATAGAGAAAATTGGCGGACTTTTATTTCACCACCAAATAAACTGAATGCTGTACATTCGATTACTAAGTTTATATCATTTTAAATTATGACTGTAACATCCAGTCTATTTTCAGATGGAATGTTTGTGAAAAATGTAATCATTTATATAATTACTTTAGGGAGGTTAGACACGTGTAATTAGTCACAGGTGCTCTTGACGTTGTTCTTTACAGTCCAAAGAATGCTTTCATGCAGCTCTCCATCCTACTCTAAACTGTGCAGTACTCCTTATCTCCGAATAACTACTTCTACCTCTATCCACATGAAACTATGTACTGTATTCATCCCCTGATATCCCTCTAAAAGTTTTATCTCACCACCACCACCACACATTTTTCTTCAATTATAAATTGACGATTAATAAATATTTCAGAATGTAACTCATTTATCAATGAAGTTGAGCCACATATTTCTTATTACCCAAATTCACTTCAATACCTCCTCATTATTTACTTGGCCTACCAATGTAACCTACAGTACTCCTCTGTAGCACCATATTTCAAATGCTCCTGTTCTTTTCCGGCCAGAATCGCTTGTCGTCCACGTTCCATTTCCATACAGACTAAACTGTGGACAAATATCTTCAGAAATGGCTTTACAACACTTAAATGTATATTAGGTATTAACAAATTTCACATTAAAAGAAATGCGTTTCTTGCTAGTGCCCATCTGCATTTAGTATCCTTCCTCCTTCCGACACAATCAGTTATTTTGCTGTCCAAATAACAAAATTCAAGTATTATCTTTAGTGTATCGTTTCCTAATCTATTTACTTCACGTGACTGTGTCCCATTCCCTTGTTTTACTTTTGCTGATGTTCATCTTATAATCTCTTTTAGTGACGCTATCAATTTAGCTTAATAACTGATTCGAATCCTTTGCTGTCTCTGGCAGAATTAGAATGTCACCGGCAAACCGTAAGTTTTTATATCTTCTCCATGAGCTTTAACTCTTTCCAAATTTCTCCTTCCCTTCAATCAGAGCTTGCTCAATGTACAGACTGAGTACTATCGCTGAAAGGCTACAATTCTGTCTCACACCCTTCTCGTCCACTACTTCCTTTTCATTTCTTCCTCTTCATACAGCCGCAATCTGATTTGTATACTACTTTCTGCTCTCTGCATTTTATTTCTGCTTCCCCCCAAGAACCATGGATATGGCCGTTGGTGGGGAAGCATGTGTGTGTCAGTGATACCGCTATCCATACCATAGGTACAATCATACTGGAAGGGTAACTTTGGAGAGGCCAGACAAATGTATAGTTCCTGAAGAAGGTCAGCAGCCTTTTCAATAATTTCAGGGGCAACAGTCTGAACGACTCACTGCTCTGGCCTTGTACCATCAACCAAATATTCATTGTTGTGGCGTTACTGCGAACTGCTGAAAGCAAGGGGAAACTACAAACATAATTTTTTCCGAGTACATGAAACTCTACGATATGTTAAATGATGATGGCATCCTCATAGGCAAGGGTAAAATATTCTTGAGAGAGAATGGTCCCCCATTTGGATCTCTGGGAAGGAAATACTTACGAGGATGTTGTCATCAGGAGAGGTTACAGTTACATATTGTGAGAGTTTCGGAAGTTGGTAGGCAAGTAGAACAGGAATTTTGGTCAGGTGAATACAGGGCTATAAAAACAGCATCAAATGGGGGTAATGTCGAAGTAGGTTTAATAATGAATAAGAATGTAGGAATGTGGTAAGTTACCATGAACGGTCTAGTATTGTAAACAAGATAAACATGAACCCCACGCTCACTTGAGTAGTACAGTTCCTATGCCAACTAGCTCCGCAGATGATTAAGAGATTGAATAAATGTATAATGAATTTAAAAAAAATATATTCACATAGTTAAGGGAGGGGAAAATTTTATAATGATAGGCAACAGAAATTCGATAGTAGGAAAACGAAGAGAAGGAAAATTGTAGGTGAATATGGACTTAGTGCAAGGAATGAAAGAGGAAGCACAGTTTCATTACCGCTAACACATTATTTAAGAATTATAAAAAATGTGTGTACTTGTGGAACAGAGCTGGGGACGCTGGCCCTCCGACGCCAGACGGCCGCCGCCGGGGATGTCCACTGAGACAAGGCACTGCCCTGTCCCACTGATGGGACACGTTCTGAGACATCAGGGCATCACCAATTTAGTTCTGGAGGGAAGTGTGGAAAGAGGGGGCTAAAAATCGTCGTGGGAGACCAACAGATGAATATAGTAAGCAGATTCAGAAGGATGTGGGTTGCCAGCACCACTTATTGAACATAATTTGGTAATATTTAAACCTTTCAGAACCAGCCTTTTCTGGAACTGGAATTACTGCATAGTTCCTAAAGACTGGGTATTTCTCCTTTGTCATACACTTATACACCAGATGGAATAACATTGTCACAACTGATTCTCTCAAGGATGTCAGTAATTCTGAGCGAATATCATCTACCCAAGTGCCCTGGTTCCGACTTAAAGTCTTTCAGCAGTCTGTCAAATTCTTCTGTGATACAGTATCTCTCTATTCCATTTTAAATACTTCCTCTTCTGTTTCCATAACGTTGCCTTCAAATTCATTTCATTTGTATAGTTCTTCTACATGTTCCACATACACTATGAGATCAAAAGTATCTGGACACCTGGCTGAAAATGACCTACAAGTTCTTGGCGCCCTCCTTTGGTAATGGTGGAATTAATTATGGTGTTGGCCCACCCTCAGCCTTGACGACAGCTTCCACTCTCGCAGACGTACGTTCAGTCAGGTGCTGGAAGGTTTCTTGAGGAATGGCAGCCCATTCTTCACGGAGTTGCTGCACTGAGGCGAGGTATCGAGTTGGTCAGTGAGGCGCTTCAAAACATCTCAAAGGTGTTGTATAAGATTCAGGTCAGGGCTCTGCGCAGGCCAGTTTGTTACAGGTATGTTATTATCTTGTAACCATTCCACCACAGGCCGTGCATTATGAACAGGTGCTCGATCACGTTGAAAGATACGAGGGCTATTCGGAAAGTGAGGAACGATCGGTCGCGAAATGAAAACCACTGTGAAAATCCATCGAGGCTTTTCACAGGCGTTTTGGGCAGTGTCTCTAGTATGCCTAGCGATCGCATCAAGACCCTCTTTTCAGTTGTGAGCGCACTGTGAGCGAGTGGAGGTGCCTAGAACAACAAGGTCTCTCGCCAAGTAGGAGGGTCCACTGAGCGGCTTAATCTTAATAAATGCAGCCCACCTAACACAGCTGCCACGCACGTACATCTTCATGACAATTCTCAGCCGCATTCTGTAGGGGCAGTGAAGAAGCTCCTGCAGTCTTTTCGATGGAAAGTGTTCACCCACAACACAGTCCTAATTGGCTCGTCCTGAGTATCATATCTGTTCACTTGATACGCTGGATACGAAGACAACACTTCGGCGCAGGCTATGTGTTATAGACCAGCGTAGAGAATTATTGGAAAGCATAGGTGGCTGCCTTCTACGACGATGGTGTTGGAAATTTGGTATAATGCAACGAAAAATGTCTTAGTCGGAGCGGTGACTATGTAGAGAAGTAACTGGAAGTTGTAGCTAAATGTGTAAAGAGAACAGTTATAATTTTAACTGTGGCTTCCTTTTCGCGACCAATCGTTCCTTACTTTCCGAGCAACCCCGAATTGCTCTTCACCAGTGAGAAGCAATAAAAAGCTTGAAACATCAATGTAGGCCTGTGCTGTGATACTGCCACGTTAAACAACAAGGGGTGCAAGCCCCCTCCATGAAAAACACGACCACACCATAACACCACGGCCTACGAATTTTACTGTTGACACTACACATGCTGGCAGATGACGTTAACCAGGCATTAACCATACCCACACCCTGCCATCGGATCGCCACATTGTGTACTATGAATCGTCACTCCACACAACGTTTTTCCATTGTTCAGTCGTCCAATGCTTACGCTCCTTACACCGAGCGAGGCGTCGTGTGGCATTGACTGGCGTGATTTGTGGCTTATGAGCAGCCACTCGACCATGAAATCCAAGTTTTCTCACCTCCCGCCTAAATTTAATAGTACTTGTTGCAGTGGATCCTGATCAGTTTGGAATTCCTGTGTGATGGTCTGGGTACATGTCTGCCTATTGCACATTACGAATCTCTTCACCTGTCAGCTGTCTCTGTCAGTCAACAGACGATATCGGCCTGTACGCTTTTGTGCTTCACGTTGCCACTTCATTATCATCGGAAACAATGGACCTAGTGTTGTATAGGAGTGTGGAAATCTCGCGTCCTGACTTATGACACAAGTGACACCTCATCACCGGACCACGTTAGAAGTCCATGAGTACCGCGGAGCGCCCTATTCTGCTCTCTCGTGATGTCTAATGACTACTGAGGTTGCTGATATAGAGTACCTGGCAGTAGGTGGCAGCACATGCACCTAATATGAAAAACGTATGTTTTTGGGGGTGTCCGGATACTTTTGATCACATGGTATACCTTTACATTTCCTCGTTCTTTGCTTAGTAATAGATTACCATCTGAGCTCTTGATTTTCGAACAGTTGCTTCGCTTCGCTCCAAAGGTATCTTTAATTTTCCTGTACATGGCATTTATGTTACGCATGCTTCTACTTCCTTGAATTTCTCATCTGATCGTCGGCTGCTTTGCCACTTTTTGGACTTCCTATCAATATCATTTTTAGACGCCAGTATTCTCTTTTGTCTGTTTCGTTTGTTGCATTTATATATTTTCTCTTTTTGTCTATTACGGTCAACTTTTTGTGCTTAATCCAAGGATTTCTACTGGGCATAGTCTCATTACCTGTTTTATCCAATCCTGCCTTTACTATTTCATTTCTCAAGGATACATATTCGTCGTTAGATGCGTTCCTTTTGTTTCAGTCAATCGTTGTCTAAAGCTCCCTTTGAAACCCTCAACAATTTCTGCCTCTTTCAAACCCATCAGGCCCCATCTGCATACTTTTCTATCTTTCTACAACTTCTTTTGTTTTAATCTGCAGTTCGTTACTCATTTCTGGATAGAATCCATATTTCCCCTGGAAATGGTTTTGCAATTTAATATCTGGTTTTTGAACCTCTGTCTTACATTTATGTAATGTGTGTGAAACTTTTCTATGTCTCCAGGTCGCTTCCACGTAGACAACCTTCTCTCACGATTTTCAAATCAAGTATGAGCGTTGTTTAAATTATGGTCTGTACAAAATTCTCAGGGTGACTTCCTCTATCATTCCTTTCTAAGAGCCTACATTCCCCTACTATTTGTCTTCCTCTTCTTTTCTTCTACTATGGAATTCCGTTTCTAAATTACACTCTATAACTAAATTTTTGTCTCCATCAACTACCTAAATAATGACTTTTTAACTGATTATACTGTCCTTCAGTGTTTCCATCATCTGATGGGCTAGTTGGTATACATAATCTTGTACTCCGATGTTGGTTTTGTGTCTGTACTGGCTATGATAATGGCTTCATTATGCTGGTAATGTTGATTTACCTGCATTCGTATTTGCTTCTTCATTATTAGACTTACTCCTGCATTGCCCATGTGTGATTTTGTATTTATAATTCCGAGCTCACCTGACTACCCATCCAGCACTGTACTCACATAAATCCGGAAATGAATTCAGGTGACATTTTGTGCAAAGGAACTAATGGTGTTCAGAAAGGATGGATTAAATGCAATTAATGGTGGATGAGTGTTTGTTGTGGTTAGAAGTAATTTGTCTTCTGACGAAATTGAAGTAGATAGTTGCTGTTAGTTAGTATGGGAAGAACCCGCCAGGGTGGCTGGGAGCGCTAATGCGCTGTTTCCTGGACTCAGGTAGTCTCACCGGCCCCGGATCGAATCCACCTGGCGGATTAACTAACGACTAGGGGTGGTGCGCCGGTCAGCCTGGATGTGGTCTTTAGCCAGTTTTCCACAACCCGATAGGTGAATACTGGGCTGGTTCGCGTGTTCCACCTCAGTTACACGACTCGCAGACATATGAACACATTCGCATTATTCCATGGTTACACTAGATGCAGACAGTTTGGGTACACTAATTCCTCCGCGGGGAAAGGGGGGGGGGGGTTTGGGGTGGCGACAGGAAGGGAATCCAGCCACCCCTTAAAATTAACATTCCACATCTAATTAACCAGCAGACCCCACAAGTCAGGATTAACGCTTGGAAATAGAGAGCGAGATTCTATAGGAAGAGGTTATACTGACAACTAGATTAAATTAATAACTGGTTCCTTTTACAGACCCCGAAACTCAGATGACATAGTTACTGAAAGATTTAAAGAAAATTTGAGTCTCATACCCAATAGGTGACCCACTCATAAAATTGTAATTTGTGGTGATATCAATACATTCTCCAGATTTTTGCGAAAACACACGTTTAAAGGCTGTGGTAGACGTGAAGCATAGATATTCTGCTAAATGGTTCTCCCGAGAATTATTTTGTGCAGTTAGTTCAGGAGCCCAACACGAAATGTAAATGCTTGTAATGACACACTTGCCTCCTTAGCAACAAAAAATCCTGAGCAAATAGGAAACTTCATGCCGGATACAGAAGTTAATAACGAAGAAGAAAATTTAGTGAGACTGAGTACTGTAACATCCAAATCCATCAAAAAAACCTAAAATATATCTATTCAATAATACCGCGAATTGGCTTCACATCTTCGTAGGATATAGTTGCCTTTCCTTCATCATTAACTACGAGGATTAATCATAGACCAGAAGTGGCTAAAATTTAAAGATATAGTATCGACAACAGTTGAGAGATTTATAAAAAAATGAGTTAATAAGTGAGGGAACTGCTATCCTACACTACAAAAAACATGTCAGAACACGGTGTAGAGACAACGAAAAAAGCAAAATTTAAAAGGACACAAAATTTTAAAGATTGCTAATGTTTCACAGAAGACCGAAATTTAGTACGGACTTCAGCGTGAGACACTGCTAATCATTTTCATAATGAAACTGTCTCGCAGTCTAGCAGAAAATCCAAAGGGATTCCAGTCGTATGTAAAGTTCGCCAGGTCCAAGACACAATCAAAGCCTTGGTTGCGCGGTAGGAAGCTGCAGATGACAGTGCTACTGAAGCGAAGTTACTAAACACGGTTTCTTGAAAAGCCTTCACCAAAGCAGACGAAATAAATATTTCATAATTAAAATCAAGAACAGCGGCCAACATGAATAACTTAGAAGTAGATATCTTCGGTGAAGTGCAGCAACTTAAATCAATTGATAAAGACAAGTCTTTCAGTGCATATTGTGTTCCAGTTAGATTTCTTACACATTATACTGATGTATTAGCTTCATATTTAACAGTAACAAGCAACCCCTCGCTCAGCGAACGAACCGTGCCTAAAGACTGAAAATCTGGACAGGTTACACCAATACATAAAAAAGTAAGTAGACGTAATCCACTGAATAACAGAATCATACCATTGACGTAATATTTTTGAACATATAACGTGCTAGAGCATTACCATTTACCTCGATGAAAACGATCTATCGACACACACAGTCAGTGCAGGAAACATCGTTCATGTGAAACACAACAAGCTCTTTATCCACGCGAAGAAATGAATGTTATCGTCAGAGGATCTCAGGTATATTCCATATTTTTAGATTCCCAGAAGTCGCTTGATACAGTTCCTCAGCGACTTATATTTCTGCATTCCAGAATTTTCTTGAACTTTTTATATTTCCTTCTTTCATCGATCAGTTGAAGTATTTCTTCTGTTACCCATGGTTTCTTCACAGTCATCTTCGTTAAAACAATGTTTTTTTCCCAACTTCTGTGAGCGCCCTTCTCAGAGATCCCCATTCCTCTTCAACTGTGTTGGATACTGAGCTCTTCATTGTTGCTGTATGTATAGTCTTAGAGAACTTCAAGCGTATCTCGCCATTCAAAAATGGTTCAAATGGCTCTGAGCACTATGGGACTTAACATCTGTGGTCGTCAGTCCCCTAGACTTAGAACTACTTAAACCTAAGGACATCACACACATCCATGACCGAGGCAGGATTCGAACCTACGACCGTAGTGGTCGCGCGGTTTCGGACTGAAGCACCCAGAACCGCTTGGCCACCGCGGCCGGCTATCTCGTCATTCCTTAGTACTTCTGTATGCCACTTCTTTGCGTATTGATTCTTGCTGAGTAATCTCTTAAACTTCAGCCTACTCTTCATCATTACTAAATTGTGATCTCAGTCTATATCTGCTCCTGGGAACGCCATAAGTCTAGTATCTGATTTCGGAATGTTTACCTGGCCATGTTGTAATATAACTGAAATCCTTCTATAACCTTTCATAAGTACATATCCGCTTCTACTGATTCTTGAAAAGAGCATTCGCTATTAGTAGCTGAATGGCTCTGAGCACTATGGGACTCAACTGCTGAGGTCATTAGTCCTCTAGAACTTAGAACTAGTGAAACCTAACTAACCTAAGGACATCACAAACATCCACGCCCGAGGCAGGTTTCGAACCTACGACCGTAGCGGTCTTGCGGTTCCAGACTGCAGCGCCTTTAACCGCACGGCCACATCGGCCGGCTTTAGTAGCTGAAATTTATTGCAGAAGTCAATTAGTCTTTCTCCTCTCTTATTCCTAGTACCAAGCCTAAATTCTCCCTTAACCCTTTCTTCTACTCCTTCAACTACAACCGAATTCCTGTCCCCCATGACTATTAGATGTTCATCTTCCTCTACGTATTGAATTAGCTGTTCAGTATCCTCATATACTTTGCCTCTTCATCTTCAGCTTGCGACGTCGGCGTGTACTTCTGAACTTTCGTTGTTGGTGTCGTTTTCTGTCGATTCTGATGAGAACAACCCGATGAGTAAACTGTTCACAGTAACTCACTCTCTGCCCTACCTTCCTATTTGTAACGAATCGTCCACCCGTTATACCATTTTGTGCTGCTATTAATATTACCCTATACTAATTTGACCAGAAATCCTTGTCTTCTTTCCGTTTCACTTCACTTACGCCCAATATATCTATATTCTTCTATGCTAAGTTAGATTAAGATAATTTATGTTCGTGTAACAGTTTTCTGTATGTACAAGCAATTGATGATGAGCAAAACAAGCTTGAATTGCGTTGCACTATGTTAAAGTAAATATAAAATAAATAATTCAACTGATTTTCTCTGCTTTAGTCTCTGCTACAGTAATGAGAGAATGATCTTCACGTTCTCGGTTTCTTGGCAGCTGAGTGCCACTAAAGGTGTAGGCATAGGCTCAAATACCTCTCCGACAATATATTTAAAGTCAAACTTTTTCCTCCTCTACTTCTTAATGGATGAAGACCTCAAACAAGTTAAGCAACAACTTTCAACCAAACCCTTAAATTTGTACTGGAGGGCTGTGTAGATCAAAATAAATTTTTATAGACGTACGGTGACTGATGAAGAATGCGATCTGTCGCTTTTTTATTCACAATTTTTTGAATAATGGAGCTAGAAGAATGGAAACATTGGATGATCGCCGTACAGAATATTCGTATTTACCTTAAATATTTCTCTTCAAAGCAACGGCAGAATCCCCAGTCAGAAAAGCTGATAAGAAGCTGATTAATTTAGGCAAAAATCTGAATTTGGTCATAATTTACGAGGCCTCCACAGTGGGAGTGACCGGTGTGGGTGGAGAGAGCGGGCATGAATGATAATGAGGTACACTATAGCGCTTTTTTATCTCCGCGGTAGTGGGGTGTCAGTTCTGTGACAGAAATTATGTTGTTGGCAGGAAGATGCGACTTTGCAGCGTTTTGCAACGATTAACTGGCATATACTGGGACCGTGTCGTGTGTATGGTGAGGGTTAGTGGTGTTGATGTTATTCACGCACTGTTGAGCAAGTCTTTCACAGGTAGAAATTAAGTATCGCCTATAATCTGATGTACTGCTGGTTTTGCGTTATGATTCAGCAGCATATGGACAGTCTCTGTAAATTCTAGAACCGTCTGCCCATCTGTGCCGTCGTAATGGAACTCAATAATTGCCATACGACTATTGTGGTAGCCAAGAGACGTTGTTAATATTAAAACATTAAGGTCTAAATTAATAACAGTCTGCGCAAACAGTGCGTAGAATCATAGTACCACGCTAAGTTTGGTGAACCTATTGTTATTTCGGGTTCTATCTATCTTTTGCAGACTGCAAGCAGAAGAGCTCTTCAACATAGGCGCTTTTCGATTTTATCGACACAGCATCAGCAGACGAAACATTTTAATCAAAAAGAGTAGATGATATGTATCTTTCTTTTAGTATATATGGTCTGAATGACGGCTTTATTCGCCGGCCGGGTTAGCCGAGCGGTTCTAGGCGCTAGAGTCTGGACCCGCGCGACCGCTACGGTCGAAGGTTCGAATCCTGCCTCGGGCGTGGGTGTGTGTATGTGATGTCCTTAGGTAATTTAGGTTTAAGTAGTTCTAAGTTCTAGGGGACTGATGACCTCAGATGTTGAGTCC
Source organism: Schistocerca piceifrons (assembly GCF_021461385.2). Classification (NCBI taxonomy): domain Eukaryota; kingdom Metazoa; phylum Arthropoda; class Insecta; order Orthoptera; family Acrididae; genus Schistocerca; species Schistocerca piceifrons. The sequence continues at coordinate 489,112,664 of NC_060141.1, forward strand.
CATAGTGCTCAGAGCCATTTGAACAGCTTTACTCGAGGATGACTTATTCTAGTCATTACTGTCACCTTTTAGTATTCCTTGTCCCACTTTCTGATAACAACTACTTGTCCTTTCGCGTTAGCAGATGCTGGAATCGAAGTTGCACTCCATATATTTGCCAGTTTAATTTTAAACGGAATTTTGAGGATCCATTTTATGTCATTTCTTATGATGTCCTGCACAGTAACATCTCTTGATTTGGAAACTGATGTCATTCGTAGCTTATGAAGTCTCCCTGAGGATCTTACATTTTGAAATCCGTGTTGTGTTGTTGTCCCTTAATTTGTGTGCTCGTCTTTCATGGATAGTACCGTTGACATCGATCTCAAGAAAAATAATTTCCAAGTCTATTAATATAAAAATGGTGTGTTGCCTACTCGTAGCATTTACAGTATAATTACTGGTGATGTTCTAAAAATGTGAAACTTTTTAATTTGCCATCAGCGAATCTATGCATTATTAATGATGACACTGTAGTTCCTAAAACCAGTTATAGAAACGAAAATAAGACTCATTGGCCAATACTTTGTATATTTTGGCGCTCGACCGCCAAGGCTTTGAGACATGAATTGTAGTCACTTCTTAGACCGCTCATGGCTGATATTTCCAGTTAGAAGTATAACTGAATCTTGGTAACAACGCAGGATGTGTTTGACAACCCGGTGACCTATGAGCTACGCGCTGGATGACACAGAGTTAGTCTACAAATTCGCTTGATTAAATCATCAGAGTGATTTTCACATAAAGTGTGAAATACAGTTTTGAGGCCAGAAAAGTCATTGGACACGGAAACTGCAGCTAATCTCGTCTTTTACGTTGCAAACTTTTCTCTCCCAGCCAGAACTCGAGCATTAGGGGAGAGCACAACGCTGCACTATTCTGCTAGCTGTGAGATAATAGCGTCGCTCTATGACCGTGGGGGGGTGTGGGTGGGGGGGGGGGGGGGACTGCTGTGATTCCCGGTTCCAGTCTCATTGCTGGAAACGTTTTTAGCCGTTTCGCGAAAGAGATATCAGGAATCACACCGAAAATCAATCAGGAAATTTTATTTATTTTATTAACGAAATGTCACATTTCCACCGTACTTGTTTGTGACAGGACAGCAAGTAAACAGAGATCATTTTGAAGAGAATGAGTATTATTTTACTAATTCGTGCTGATGTAGGCACGCTCCTTTTAATATCCTATATGAAAGAAGGTTGTATACATGGAAGAAGCCTGGAGATACTGACAGGTTTCAGATAGATTATATAATGGTAAGGCAGAGATTTAGGAACCGGGTTTTCAATTGTAAGACATTTCCAGGGGCAGATGTGGATTCTGACCACAATCTATTGGTTATGGCCTGTAGATTAAAACTGAAGAAACTGCAAAAAGGTGGGAATTTAAGGAGATGGGAACTGGATAAACTGACTAAACCAGAGGTTGTACAGAGTTTCAGGGAGAGCATAAGCGAACAATTGACAGGAATGGAGGAAAGAAATACAGTAGAAGAAGAATGGGTAGCTTTGAGGGATGTAGTAGTGAAGGCAGCAGAGGATCAAGTAGGTAAAAAGACGAGGGCTAGTAGAAATCTTTGGGTGACAGAAGAAATACTGAATTTAATTGATGAAAGGAGAAAATATAAAAATGCAGTAAATGAAGCAGGTAAAAAGGAATACAAACATCCCAAAAATGAGATAGACAGGAAGTGCAAAATGGCTAAGCAGGGATGGCTAGATGACAAATATAAGGATGTAGAGGCTTATCTTAGTAGGGGTAAGATAGATACAGCCTACAGGAAAATTAAAGAGACCTTCGGAGAAAAAAGAACCACTTGTATGAATGTCAAAAGCTCAGATGGAAACCCAGTTCTAAGCAAAGAAGGTAAAGCAGAAAGGTGGAAGGAGTATATAGAAGGTCTATACAAGGGCGACGTACTTGAGGACAATATTATAGAAATGGAAGAGGATGTTGATGAAGATGAAATGGGAGATATAATACTGCATGAAGAGTTTGACACAGCACTGAAAGACCTGAGTCGAAACTAGGCCCCGGGAGTAGACAACATTACATTAGAACTACTGACAGCCTTGGGAGAGCCAGTCCTGGAAACTCTACCATCTGGTGAGCAAGATGTATGAGACAGTAGAAATACCCTCAGACTTCAAGAAGAATATAATAATTCCAATCCCAAAGAAAGCAGGTGCTAACAAATGTGAAAATTACCGAACTATCAGTTTAATACGTCATGGCTGCGAAATACTAACGCGGATTCTTTACAGACGAATATAAAAACTAGTAGAAGCCGACCTCGGGGAAGATAAGTTTGGATTCCGTAGAAATGTTGGAACACGTGAGGCAATACTGACCCTACGACTTATCTTAGAGGATAGATTAAGGAAAGACAAACCTACGTTTCTAGCATTTGTAGACTTAGAGAAAGCTTTTGACAATGTTGACTGGCATACGCTCTTTCAAATTCTGAAGGTGGCAGGGGTAAAATACAGGGAGCGAAAGGCTATGTACAATTTGTACAGAAACCAGATGGCAGTTATAAGAGTCGAGGGACATGAAAGGGAAGCAGTGGTTGGGAAGGGAGTGAGACAGGGTTGTGGTGTCTCCCCGATGTTATTCAATCTGTATATTGAGCAAGCAGTGAAGGAAACAAAAGAAAAATTCGGAGTAGGTATTAAAATCCATGGAGAAGAAATAAAAACTTTGAGGTTCACCGATGACATTGTAATTCTGTCAGAGACAGCAAAGGGCTTGGAAGAGCAGTTGAAGGGAATGGATAGTGTCTTGAAAGGAGGGTATAAGATGAACATCAACAAAAGCAAAACGAGGATAATGGAATGTAGTCGAATTAAGTTGGGTGATGCTGAGAGTGTTAGATTAGCAAATGAGACACTTAAAGTAGTAAAGGAATTTTGCTATTTGGGGAGCAAAATAACTGATGATGGTCGAAGTAGAGAGGATATAAAATGTAGACTGGCACTGGCAAGGAAAGCGTTTGTGAAGAAGAGAAATTTGTTAACATCGAGTATAGTTTTAAGTGTCAGGAAGACGTTTCTGAAAGTATTTGTATGGAGTGTAGCAATGTATGGAAGTGAAACATGGACGATAAATAGTTTGGACAAGAAGAGAATAGAAGCTTTTGAAATGTGGTGCTACAGAAGAATGCTGAAGATTAGATGGGTTGATCACATAACTAACGAAGAAGTATTGAATAGGATTGGGGAGAAGAGAAGTTTGTGGCACAACTTGACTAGAAGAAGGGATCGGTTGGTAGGACATGTGTTGAGACATCAAGGGATCACCAATTTAGTATTGGAGGGCAGCGTGGAGGATAAAAATCGTTGAGGGAGACGAAGAGATGAATACAGTAAGCAGATTCAGAAGGATGTAGGTTGCAGTAGGTACTGGGAGATGAAGAAGCTTGCACAGGATAGAGTAGCATGGACTGCATCAAACCAGTCTCAGGACTGAAGACCACAACAACAACAACATGTTTCATTAAAATAGACTTTCGTCGTAAGAATACTGTGGTAATCTACATTTCATTTGAATTAGTACTGTGCATATTTTAATGACGTTGTTCATCATTTTATTGAAGACAACAGTAAACATCAGAGAGAAAGTAATCATCAACAGGATATTCCCTTGCATTATCTGGAACAGTCCGACAATGATCAGTTAGTTTACTGATTCCGCGTTTACCTACTGGATCTGAGTTACAGATGTCGTTTCAAGTGCATTTTCTTCCAGAGGGAAATTTTCTTGACTGTTTTCCGATAAGGAGCTCGAAAGGTAAAGGCGTAAGATTGGAAGAGTAAGAGCGTGATGGACGAGTTTTCTAATTCCTGCATAGTTTTGTTAGTGAAATAGGTAGAGTGCTTTATCCTGTAATATCAACATGTGATGAAATTTTGTAGGTCATTTTTCTTACACTGTGATCGATACATGTCTTAGTTGTTCGCATAAAATACCAGGTATAGTATAATCTCCCCTTGGGAGGTTTTCGTACTGCACAAAACCCTTGCTGAGTCACCACTGGAAAAAATATTATGTTCACACTGTCCATTGTTTTGTCTTTAGTTAGGGCACAGCCATGAATTCTTCTTAAGATTTAAATATTGTAGCTGGTCGGGGTTTAGTGATATTGAACGTTAGTGACAGAAGGGAGCAAAGGTCACCATTCTGTCAGTAATGCTGGGAGGGAAAGAGACACTTTGTTGGAGATGGAATACGCTCTTTCCTTGGCTCAGTGGGTGGGATGTGAGAGACGCATCGTGTCTTCTTTCTCCCCTAGAAGGACCTCCTCAGAGGACCACCTCACGCCCGTCTATCGGAGGTATTTATTCGGTATTTTTGCTAATGTCACCACGTTTTTAGGGTGGTGACTGACTCTTCAGTTGTTGATCTATGCCTCTCACTTTGGGCAGAAACATGACCAATGTTGACTCACATGCCGACTTTCCATTTTTTTACCTCTGTGTTGGCGTGGTCGGGCATTGTCCAGTCGTCCTCTTCCAACTGTTTTAATACTGACGCAAACACGAGCTATTTGGCGTAAATGTTTCTGGAAATTTTTGCTATTACAAGTGGATTAGGAAAGGAACGAATTATGTTTGAGTTTCCATTAGACTCAAAATATTAGGAGATATCCAATTGCGATTTAAAGAAATTAGGGAACAGAGTCGACTGAAACGCCCGAACTTATGTTTACAGTGCTCGACACTTATCACGAGCAGATAAGTTTCCATGACCCCTCGGGAAGACTGACAACACCTCCTCCATATACTTCAGTATCCTACATTGCCAGTTTGTGGATCTACGTCTACATGTACATAGATACTCCGCAAGCCACAGTATAGGGCGTTGCAGAGGGTACCCTTTACCAGTACTTGTCATTTCCTTTCCTGACCCATTCGCAAATAGAAGGAAAGAAAGACGACTGTTTATATGCTTCCATCTGACTCCTAATTTCTTGTGCCTTATCTTCGTGATTCTTACGCGCAATGTACGTTGGCGGCAGTAAAATCATTGAAAATCGTCTTCCCTTCAGGGATTCCCATTTGAGTTCCTCAAGCATCTCAGTAACACTTACGTGTTGTTCGAACCTATCGGTAACACATCTAGCAGCGCGCCTCTGAATTTCTTCGATTTCTTCCTTCAATCCGACCTGGTAAGGATCCCAAACACTGGAGCAGTATTCAACACTAAGTCCCACCAGCGTCCTATATCTACATCTACATCTACATTGATACTCCGCAAGCCACCCAACGGTGTGTGGCGGAGGGCACTTTACGTGCCACTGTCATTACCTCCCTTTCCTGTTCCAGTCGCGTATGGTTCGCGGGAAGAACGACTGTCTGAAAGCCTCCGTGCGCGCTCTAATCTCTCTAATTTTACATTCGTGATCTCCTCGGGAAGTATAAGTAGGGGGAAGCAATATATTCGATACCTCATCCAGAAACGCACCCTCTCGAAACCTGGCGAGCAAGCTACACCGCGATGCAGAGCGCCTCTCTTGCAGAGTCTGCCACTTGAGTTTATTAAACATCTCCGTAACGCTATCACGGTTACCAAATAACCCAGTGACGAAACGCGCCGCTCTTCTTTGGATCTTCTCTATCTCCTCCGTCAACCCGACCTGGTACGGATCCCACACTGATGAGCAATACTCAAGTATAGGTCGAACGAGTGTTTTGTAAGCCACCTCCTTTGTTGATGGACTACATTTTCTAAGCACTCTCCCAATGAATCTCAACGTGGTACCCGCCTTACCGACAATTAGTTTTATATGATCATTCCACTTCAAATCGTTCCGTACGCATACTCCAAGATATTTTACAGAAGTAACTGCTACCAGTGTTTGTTCCGCTATCATATAATCATACAATAAAGGATCCTTCTTTCTGTGTATTCGCAATACATTACATTTGTCTATGTTAAGGGTCAGTTGCCACTCCCTGCACCAAGTGCCTATCCGCTGCAGATCTTCCTGTATTTCGCTACAATTTTCTAATGCAGCAACTTCTCTGTATACTACAGCATCATCCGCGAAAAGCCGCATGGAACTTCCGACACTATCTACTAAGTCATTTATATATATTGTGAAAAGCAATGGTCCCATAACACTCCCCTGTGGCACGCCAGAGGTTACTTTAACGTCTGTAGACGTCTCTCCATTG